>NW_024732780.1:2239892-2247392 GCF_018991925.1 Homarus americanus
ACAATAAGACCAGTGATAATAAGGTTAACAATAACAGATCCATAGACTGAACAGAAATATTATTTTCCGGTTTGACATGGGAGGAAAATATAATATAACGTCTTCGATGAATAGGTAGTAGGTAGCCATCAAACAGGGAGGTACTACCGCCTGGGAAGATATTGGAAGCATAATGTATTGTCTAATGGTAGACCCTGCTGCCATATGGCATCACAAAAATTGTGACCAAGTACCAGGTTGCTGATCTGACTTTCTGCCTCATTTACACACAATTGCAGGGTCTCAATTGTTTCTCTTACTATTGACAACACAACATACATATATTGTTTCTCAAACTTGATTTTTTTATTTATTATTAATTATTATTATTATTATTATTATTATTATTATTATTATTATTATTATTATTAATATCATTGTATTATTATTATTATTATTATTATTATTTTTATTATTATTATTATTATTATTATTATTATTATTATTATTATTATTATTATTATTATTATATTTATATTTTCGCCCCCAGACCCTGACCTGGGTCATTGACCTGTGTCCGGTGGGTTAAACCCTTAAAAAAACATGGATGATGCCAGTAAGTGAACCCTTCCTCAGTTACGGCCAGTTAACTCATGGTGAATACATGTACTGTACGTGGGTCATACTTTTCATATCTCCTTCCTGTCTAGATTAATCATTCTCCTCCTCCTTCCTTCTCCCTACCTCCTTCCATCTTTCCCTCCCATCCACCCCATCTCCTCCTTCCTCTCTCTCTCTCTCTGTCCCCCTCCTCCCTAATCTCCCCTCTCTAATCCCTCCCCTGTTATGAAAAAACCATATCCCAATATACCGAAGGAAATCGACAACACCTGCACGATCTTCTACAGCTGGTGGAGACAATAGCGTCTGGCGTTCCGGAAATGGGGCTTTAATCGTGTGGAAAACGTATTTCATTAGGGCTGGAGAGGCAGAGGGAGAGGGAGAGGGAGAGGGAGAGGGGAGAGGGGAGAGGGAGAGGGGAGAGGGAGAGGGAGAATTTGGCAAATATCTTATGTGACGTTTTCTAGCGGTGACGCAAATCGGGGTAATTTCCCCAGGATGTTGTTTGTCTTGTGTATCCGGCTGTGTGGTGGGGGGAGGAGGGGAGGGGAGGGGTGACCGATGGTAGGGGGAGGGATATAAGGATTAAGTGTTGGGGTAGGGGAAAGGAGTGGTTGGTTGGTGGGGTCGTTGGTGGAGAGACGGGGCTAGTTAGTGTTGGAGGGGGTTGTTGGAGTGGTGGAGGGAAAAGGGAGGAATAAGAGCTGACGGAGGAGGGAGAGAGGAAGGGGCAGGGATGGTGTGTGTGTGTGTGTGGGGGGAGGTTAAGACATTAACTCTTTTGTCTTCCTTACTAAACGACATTAAATGTGTCTATTGTAAATTTTATCTCTATTTGTTTCCTTTCAAGAAACTTTCAATACAAACTTATAAATAATGTTGAGTAATAAAGCACAAACAAATATGATCGCTTAAAGTATAATTTCATATATTTTTGGGCAATACAGTTAATTATATAAATGTTTCTTTAACTGTTATTAACGTTAGGGATAAATATCACTTGGAAAACATAAAAATCAGATTTAATTCCTATTTGGATCTACTAGCAATAACCAAACTATTTTTACGGTGAAACAATATAATTTTCTAATTTATTTTTTGGTCTCGATAAAATATTACTTAAAAATATAGGAGATGAATATATATTTAAATTAACTAGTAATGATCAGTATATTAATATAGTGAATATAACAACACTTTACTATAAATTGTTAACATATCAATCATAAGACTATTTTAATTACACCGCACTCAGGTATAACTAAGGATAATTCTACAGGTATACTAATTACAACCATTGTTTTAACCGAAAGTAATATTCACATGAAACAATATATACGATTTTTAAATATTTTTCTTAAGTCTTCTGAGATATAATTTAAAAATATCTATAATAAAATACTAACTTTACTAATTAATTAATACAGTGATGTAGGCAAAGAAAGCTCTCAGGTAAGATAGTAATAGATTTAATTATCGTTTTATTGTGTTTAAAATAAGAACTTTTTTATTACCTTCAAAAAAATATACAATAACTGTTTCTAGTTTATATTAATATAATCTAAAGTATTTTCTGTAACGCAAACTACCAAGAACTAATTATTTTTCTAAGATATATACTTCAATAATAACCAAAGTATTTTCTATAGACAAATTAACAACAATATTTTTAGCCACTGTTATGATATCAAGAAAAAAAATATATTATGTGAAAAAAAAAAAAGAAGTGACTCGCTCGACTATTTTCATCCCAGAATTTACCCGTAGTAGTTTCTTAAAGAGGAGGAGAACACTGGGAAATACCTGCTAATTCCCTACTTTAAATGCTAATGCTGAGAAGACGACGTCGGTAGCGAGTCTTTCCTCTCCCCCCTCTGTGTGGTCGACGAGGGAAAAAAAAAATTAGAATACATATATTTCTAAAGTGTTGAAAAAAGACTGGTGGACTGGTTGATGACTTGAGGAAAATACAGTAGGAAAATATATGTGGTGTCTCCTGAGGTACTTTACAGAAATACATAAACAGGAGGTCTTAATATAGGAACAGTGTCAGAATCCCCACTGTTACTACTTTTAATAAACAGAGAAACTCGACAGGAGAGAGAGAGAGAGAGAGAGAGAGAGAGAGAGAGAGAGAGAGAGAGAGAGAGAGAGAGAGAGAGAGAGAGAGAGAGAGAGAGAGAGAGGTGTTAATATCAGCTGTCAACATTGTTTACTGAGGTACGGTACAAGGAAGAACATACGTACTCCCATCCCTACCACACCTCACACCTGTTATGACGACCAATACCTGACTAATTACTTCCAACCTGAAAATCCAGGTACGGGGCTGTTGTCAGGAGTCAGGTTCAATATCGATGGTTCATGTCGCTTTAATCATTCAGTGGCATTCATTGACAGTGTGCTGGCTGCCCATTTAATCTTGATGACACGTGGGAATTAATGATTACACAAGAAGTTTTATCTGTTGGGAATGTTTTGTCTTGTCGCTGTGAATGTTTGACGTCGACCAACAGGTGGGAGATGTGAACGTTAATTGATTCAAGCAGGTGTGTTAATAAACGTTAATTGATTCAAGCAGGTGTGTTAATAAACGTTAATTGATTCAAGCAGGTGTGTTAATAAACGTTAATTGATTCAAGCAGGTGTGTTAATAAACGTTAATTGATTCAAGCAGGTGTGTTAATAAACGTTAATTGATTCAAGCAGGTGTGTTAATAAACGTTAATTGATTCAAGCAGGTGTGTTAATAAACGTTAATTGATTCAAGCAGGTGTGTTAATAAACGTTAATTGATTCAAGCAGGTGTGTTAATAAACGTTAATTGATTCAAGCAGGTGTGTTAATAAACGTTAATTGATTCAAGCAGGTGTGTTAATAAACGTTAATTGACTCAAGCAGGTGTGTTAATAAACGTTAATTGATTCAAGCAGGTGTGTTAATAAACGTTAATTGATTCAAGCAGGTGTGTTAATAAACGTTAATTGAGGCAGGTGAGTGAGTTAATTGTCTCTCCTCCAGGTAACGTTGTTGTTGTTGTTGTCACTTATGGTTCATTAACTCCCTCCAAGTCATTAACTGGTGCCTTATCTCACACAGTCCTGCCACCTGTAGTGTAGTTAAGGTGGTGTTGAAGATAGTTATGTACTTTCTGAGGGCTTTTCGACGTGTGTGTGTGTGTTATACTTCTCTCATCTTCATCTAATCCTAATCCTTCCCTCTTACTCATCCCCTCCTCTTCCTCTTCTCCTCCTCTCCCCTTCCTCCCCTCCCCTCCCCTTCACTCCCCTCCCCTTCCTCCCTCTCCCCTTTACTTCCCTCTCCCTTTATCCTCCTCTTCCCCCTCCCTTTATCCTCCTCCTCCTCCCCTGTTCTCTCCCCCTCTTCATTTTCCTCTCCTCATCACCCCTCCCTTCCCCTTCTCTCTCTGCTCCTTCCTCTTACTGTCTCCCACTCCCCTTCTTCTTAGTCTCTCTCCGTCTCCTTCCCCTTTCTCCTCCTCTCTCCCCCCTCCTCTTCCCCTTCCTTTCTTCCTCCTTTCTCTCCTCCTCTTCCCCCTCCCCTTACTCCTCTCTCCCCTGTTCTTACCCTCTCCCCTTCCTCTTACTCCGTCCCCTCCTATTCCCCCTCCTATTCCTCCCTCCCTCCCCTCTCTTCCCCATCCTCATCTCAGGTTAGAACCGAGCTCAAAGAGTCGTCTTGTTTTGGAGTGTGTCTGTGTTAGTGGTCGCAGAAACCAGTTAAAACACCCGAAGAATGTTTACTCGTTTTTACCTGCGCGTGTGTGTGTTGTGTTTGTGTGTTTGTTTGTTTGTGAGTGTGTATGTGTGTGAGAGCGAAGGCACGAAGGTAAGGTTTGGGAACGGGGACAAATTATCATTTACTTTTTGTTTTTATTATAATTATTTTATTAACTGTTTTACTTGGCTGCTGTTGAGGAACATTCGTAACTCATTTAATATCTCAGTTTATAATGATTTTATATATTAATAAGTAATATATAAATATTGATGTATATAATCTGGTTGTTAACTGATTATATCTAGATTTATATCTTATTTGTAATTAATTTGTATCTCTTGTTTTTATGTTTATATTATATATTTAGTTTATAGTTTATTTATAGTTTATATTAATGGGCTCTAATATATATATATATATATATATATATATATATATATATATATATATATATATATATATATTACTGACAGTGGAATGCTCAAGTTTTTTCTCATCAAAATTAATTGAATCATAAGTGAAAAACAGTGACGCCGTTGGATTTGTAATTATAGGGATATATGTTGTGTAGTGAGGCCCACGCACTCTACCCCTCCTCTCTTGCCTCTACCCCTCCCCTCGCACTCTGCCTCCCCTCGCTCTACCCTCCTCTGCCCTCTGCCCCTTCCCTCGCCTCTACCCCTCCTCTCACCCTCTACCCTCCCTTGCCTCTACCTCCCCTCACTTCTCTCCTCCCTCACTCTCCCCTCCCTCACTCTACCCTCTCTCTACCTCTACCCTCACCTCTACACTCCCCTCCTCTCCCTCCCCTCTCCTCTACCCTCTCTCTTTCCCCTCCCCACCTTACCCCTCCTCTCGCTCTCTACCCTCACACCTCTACCCCTCCCCTCGCTCTCTACCCCTCCCTGCCTCTTACCTGTCTCACCTCTACCCCTCCCCTCACCTCTACCCCTCCCTGCCTCTACCCCTCCCCTCTCCTCTCCCCTCCCTTGCCTCTCCCCTCCCCTCACCTCTACCCCTCCCTCTGCCTCTACCCCTCCTCTGCCTCTACCCCTCCCCTCTTTCTCTCCCCTCCCCACCTCCCCCTCCCTTGCCTCTCCCTCCTCTCTTGCCCTACCTCCTCTCACTCTACCCCTCCCCTGACTCTACCCTCTTGCCTCCTCCTTACCTCAAGCTGAAGGTGTGCACTCTAAGCCTCGCTTGCTCAAATTAGAGTGTTCATATATTTTACCACCTAACCTCTTAATGGGTTTCCTGCCATGCTCTTAAGTCATCATCCGCATCACTACGACGGAAGCGGGGAGATCGTGGTTGAGAGATGGAGGTCGTGAGTGGAGGTCGTGGTTGAGAGATGGAGGTCGTGGTTAGTCGTGGTTGAGAGAGATGGAGGTCGTGGTTGAGAGAGACGGGGTCGTGGTTGAGGAGATGGAGGTCGTGGTTGTGAGAGGTGGTGGTGGTTAGTTGAGAGTGGAGGTCGTGGTTGAGAGGATGGGGTCGTGGATGAGAGAGTGGAGATTGTGGTTGGGAGAGATGGTGTGGTTCAGAGAGATGGAGGTCGTGGTTGAGAGATGGAGGTGTGGTTTAATGGTGTGGTTGAGAGATGGAGGTCGTGGTTGGTGAGGTGGAGGGTCGTGGTTGAAGTGGAGGTCTGTGGTTGAGAGGTGTGGTTGAGAGGAGATAAAGTTGTGAGGAGATGGAGGGTCGTGAAAGAGACAGAGGTCGTGGTTAAGAAGAAACACAATGTCAGTCTGGGAAAGACGAATGGGTGGAGAAAAAAGACGAAGAAGGAAGAAGAAGACGAAAAGTAGACGAAGAAGAAGAAAAAAGAAAAAACGAAAAGACAAAAGAAGTAAGAAAGAAAATGAAAAGAAAAAACTTAACAACCTTGTAATAATCCTTGAAGTTGAAACACTATAATGTGATAAACCTATCACTTAAATCTTTCTTTCTGTCAAATGTCTTTTAAAATTTGCTCTCCTAGAAATCTTCAACTAATGCTTTATTTTGATTTATTTCCACTTAATTAGCACATCTACTTTCATAAAACTAAATTTCCTCCTCCACAGTTTTTTAATTTGTTTATCGTCAAATTTTCTATTCGCTCATAAAAAATCACGGAAATTTCCTATCGAACTCCTTTAAAAAAATCAATCATTGTACTTCCTCATTTTTCTTTTCTTAAAATTCCTTTAACCATCATTTTTTTGTCCTTCGTGGAAAAATTCCCACCTAACGATCATTTTTTTATTAATTTCTGAAAATTCCTTTTAATCATTAAGTTTTCTCACCACCACAATTTCTAACATTTTTTCCTTTGCTTTCTGAAAATTTCCTTTATCATCGGATTTTCTCGCTCCTTATAAAGATTTAGCATGAGCTGGCGAATTACACTGGGGAGACTCAGGCCGACAGTGGAAGCGGAAACCCTTCAAAGGCTTTGTGTATATATTACCTTAATGGTGAGCAGAGAAGGGCTGAGTGGAAAACAAAACCCCATTATTTGATGGGGTTCAGGATGGGATGGACACTACATCTTCGTTTTGGGGAGGAGGGGTGACGGGGAAGGAGATGGGCTGAAGGAGGGAGGAGGATGTGGGCGGGAAGGGAAGAGAGGGGAGACGGAGTGATGGGAGGGAATATGAATGAAGGAGGGGAATATGGAGTGCGGGGAGATGGGTGGAGATGGGTGGAGAAGGGAGGAAGGGAGATAGATGGTAGGAGGAGATGGGAGAAGTTGGGTGGCTGGAAGGAAGAATAAGAAAAGTATAGAAGGAAAATTGAAGAACATACCAGTAAGGGAAGAAGGAGAGGAGGGGAAGAGCATTGAAGGAAGAAAAGAAAGAGAAGGGAGAAATATTGGGGGAAGAGAGAGAGAATGGTAAGGAAGACCGAGAAGAGGAGGAGAAAGAAGTAAGGGGATATAAGGAGAAGGGGACAGAAGACTTGAGAAGGAGTGGAAACGGAGAAAGGAGAAAAATAGAAGAAAAGGAGAAAAGAATGAGATAATAAGAGAAACTATTTGCAAAGAGATATGGAAGATAAAACTGGGAAAAGGAGAAGAAAAAATAAATGAAAGAAAGCGGGAGGATAAATGGGGTAGATGAAAGCCATAAAGATAACTGGTGGAACTGGAGGATGAGGCAGAAAGTTAAAAATAAC
>NW_024732780.1:2252392-2343110 GCF_018991925.1 Homarus americanus
CCCATCACCCCCATCACCCCACATCACCCCATCACTCCCCCAGCACCCCGCATCACCCGCATCACCCCGTATCAACCCCATCACCCCCATCATCCCTCAACAAAAAGAAAAGTGCTGAACAAGACAAGTTTCTACGTGTTATCTATACTCGTTAACAAGTAATTAGTGATCAAAAGTTCTTACGGGATTCAAGTAATTTTTCATTAGTGATTAAAGTTCGTTCGTTGAAATTAGTATTAAAGTTCATGGGGTAAAAAAGTGTGTGTGTGTGTGTGTGTGTGTGTGTGTGTGTGTGTGTGTGTGTGTGTGTGTGTGTGTGTGTGTGTGTGTGTTTGTGCGTGTTTGTGTGTGTGTGTGTGTGTCACCAACAATAAAAATTATAAAATGTTATATTCTAGAGAGGATGGAGGAAATATGGAGGTAGGAGGCAGGAGGAGGAAATGAGAGGGGTAGGAGGCAGGAGAAGGGAGGGTGGGAGGCAGGGAGGAGAAAGGAGGGTGGGAGGCAGGAGAGGAAGTAGGAGGAGTAGGAGGCAGGCGAGAGGGAGGAGGGTAGGAGGCAGGAGAGGGGAAATGGGGGGTGGGGAGGACAGGGAGAGGGAAGTAAGGAGGGTAGGAGGCAGGAGAGAGAGGAAGCAAGGAGGAGTGGGAGGCAGGGAGAGAGGGGAAGTAAGGAGGGTGGGAGGCAGGAGAGAGATGGGGAGGGTAGGAGGCAGGGAGAGAGGGAAGTGGGAGGGTGGGGAGCAGGGAGAGAGGGAAGTAAGGAGGGTGGTGGGAGGCAGGGGAGAGGAGGAAGTAAGGAGGATGGGAGGCAGGGAGAGAGGGAGTAAGGGAGGGTGGGGAGGCAGGGAGAGAGTAAGGGTGTAGGAGGCACGGAGTGAGGGAAGTAGGAGGTGTGGGAGGGATGGAAATAAGGAGGTTAGGAGGCAGGGGAGGGAAGTAAGGAGGGTAGGAGGGATGGAAATAAGGAGGTTAGGAGGCAGGGGGAGGGAGGAATGGAGGGTAGGAGGCGCGCGGAGAGAGGGAAGCAAGGAGGTGTAGGAGGGATGGAAATAAGGAGGTTAGGAGGCAGGAGAGAGGAAGTAAGGAGGGTAGGAGGGATGGAGGATAAGGAGGTTAGGAGGCAGGGAGAGAGTAAGGAGGTTAGGAGGCAGGGAGAGGGAAGTGGGGTAGGAGGCAGGGAGGAGGAGGGTAGGAGGCAGGAGAGTAAGGAGGGCAGGAGTGGGGAGGAGGAAGTAAGGAGGTAGGAGGCGCGGAGAGGAAGTAAGGAGGGTAGGAGGCGCGGAGAGAGGGAAGTAAGGAGGGTGGGAGGCAGGGCGAGAGGGAAGTAAGGAGGGTGGGAGGCGGGAGAGGAAATGGGAGGTAGGAGGCAGGAGAGAGGAAGTAAGGAGGGGGGAGGCGGCGGAGAGAGAGGAATGAGAGGCAGGAGGCTGGGCGAGAGGGAAGTATGGAGGGTGGGAGGAGAGTAACAGATGGCAGGAGGCAGGAGGTAAGGAGGTGGGAGGCAGGAGGAAGTAACGAGGGTAGGAGGCAGGGAGAGAGAGTAACGAGGTCAGGAGGCAGGGAGAGAGGAAGGGAAGCAGGTTAGGGAAAGGGGCAAGTAGAGAGGGAGGAAAGTAAGGAAGGAGGGATGTAAGGAGGTAAGGAAGGTGAGAATGATGCGGGGACGGAAGGGTAATAGGAAGGAAAAGTCAAGGAGGTGAAGTGGGGAGTAGGAGGGAAGGAGACAGGATAGGGAGGGAGGGTGGGAAAGGAAGGAAGGTGGGAGGGAGAGGCAAGGGGTGAACCACGTCTGTATGAGCAATGGAAGGAAAAATTTCTGCGGAACAAAGAATTACATTTTTGTACCTCAGCTCTTTAACGTACGTGTGTGTGTGTGTGAAATGACAAAACACACACACACACACACACACACACACACACACACACACACACACACACACACACACACACACACACAGCATAAACAATACTCTTTCCTTCAGTCAGCAGTCACGGGGCATTAGCGATGAGTCTGTAATGTGTTGACGTACTGGAGGATGAGGTAGGAGGGTGAGGGAGTAGGATGAGGAAGGGAGGGAGGGAGGGAGGGAGGGTAGGGAGGGGTGAGGGAGGTAGGATAAGAGGGAGGTGGGGAGGGTGAGGGAGGGAGGGAGGGAGGGAGGAGGTGGGATGAGAGAGGAGGGACGGGAGGGAGGTAGGATGAGGAGGGCGGGAGGAGGAGGTAGGATGAGAGGGAGGAGATGAGGGAGGAAAGATGAGAAGGAAAGATGAAAGAATGAAGAAAGATGAGGAAGGGAGGGAACATAAACTAGGTAAGCTGACGAAGGATGAGGAAGATCACGAGGTAAGTTGAGGGGGAAGAAAGAAATAGGATGAGGGAAGGAAGAAAAAATGAGTGAAAAAGCAGGATGAGATTGGCTGAAGGAGGAGGATGGAGATCGAGCAGCAGCTTTGTGTCTGTCTGTCTGTCTGTCTGTCTGTCTGTCTGTCTGTCTGTCTGTCTGCCTGTCTGTTTGTCTGTGGCCTTATATGTTGATATACTTCATCATGTAACATCAAATACTAATACATTTCACAATTTCATTAAAAAAGAAGAGATATTTACAAAACATAAACAACTTTCTGTCTTAACTCACAACGACTTAGTTCTACAGGCAAGGGGTGGGTGCTTCTCTCCCCTCTTAGAAGACTAGACTGAAGGGTACTCATTTTTAGTCTCTAGTCCTTGGCTGTATATTGTGTTAGAAGTGAGAGACAATGATGAGAGGTGAAGGTGAGAGGGAGTGTGGGTGAGGCAGAAGGTGTTATTATTATCCCCGTCAGGAGTATCTTATTGTGTGGTGGTGGCAGGCGGCGGGGGTCATTATCAGTGTCATTAACAGTTTCACCATCACCATCCCCTTATTTTCACCCACGTGGCTCTCAGTTTCACCAGTAGGTCGGGGGAGGGAGGGGGTGAGCACCAACAAGACCAACACAGTTTTGGACTTGATCGCCTCAGCTTGGATCTTAATGGCAGGGACTCAGAATACACAATGAAACATTTAAATGTAAAATGTCAAGAGTTCACGGCGTGGAGGAGCAATGAGGTGTTTATGAGAGAGAGAGAGAGCGCGCATCTAGTTATGGTACAGTCTCAAGTATAATTTCGTCTCCATTTTAACCGCCATTGTTGAGTCTGAGGTAATAAGCCATTGTAAGTTAGGGAAGGAACTCTATTTTAACTTAAGCATATCTGAGAATCCAGAGGTCTGATGCTCACTATACTTCTCTTTCTTCACGATTTACTTTAGGTACGGCAATAGTGGCTCAGCATTTTAGTCATGCGTCTGGCAACGTGTATGATGGGACTTACGCCCATATTATTAAACAACATTGAAGAGGGTCGTCGTGTTTTAACCCAAGTTTTAAACTAAATGAGTCCTGAGGGACACCGCAGTACTGTACTTAACGGGGTGGTGTGGCGGTAAAATTAACTAATTCCAATATTATAAATTCATTTTACTGGAATTAGTTAATTTATACGGGCGTTAGTATACTCCTGATCCCATTATCTGTTAGTTAGTCAGGAACGATGGACACTGGATTAACTAACACCAGTAACACATCCCCCAAAGTCTTACGATAATTTCTTGCCATAAGATAGTAAGGAGATGTACAGTATCTCAAAAAGTATCTGTCCACGCTCTGTGTGAAACATTACGGGACCACGGATGATAGATATCTGGATATGCATTTACTTTGGTATATATTCAAACATAAGTATTGCAAAGTTTATTTATTTCGGCGTAATTAATATGATGTTCAGTTACCAAGTAGGATCAGTATGCCACAGAGCCACGTATACCAACCCTCCCAGAACACCACGAGTTGAATACAGTATAGCATTTCGGAAGTCATCGGACCCAGCCTGGCAGATACTTCTTTTGAGATACTGTACGTACACTCTGCCATATTAACTGATCCCTATAAACAACAAAATGTTTTGATCAGATTCATAAATTTTCGTCTCATCGTCGTGGTTATTCCCTCGGCTTCCTTGTCTTCATTTGAGTAATTAACTCCTCGGCGACATCTTCCAATTAGGTGGTTCTTGTGTGTGTGTGTGAGAGAGAGAGACATAAAAGTTTTCATTTTCCTTCCTCACCTGTGTTAATAAGACCTTCAGGGAACATCGTCTTATATTTCTGGTAACAGGAGAGGTGTGTGTTGTCCTGAGTAATGGTTATATATGGAAGTGTCTCATAAAAATATATTCACACTCCTTTACAGATTTTCGTGGAATCACACTACACATTGTCCTCACCTGTGGGAGGCTTCACACATCGACCAGTGAGGACAATGTTGTCTAAAAGAACATTCACGACCTTCACTGAAATCTGTAAGGGTGTGTATACAACGTTTGAACACCCTGTATAGATGTTGTTTAGGGGTGTTTTAATATATTTTTGAAAGTAATCCATTTATGTTTAATTCTGTGACTCATGGATGCGTGGATTACGATGGACCTCGGTTTGGTGGTCTTGGGTCCCGGTATTGTGGTCTGGGGTTCCGGTATTGTGGTCTGGGGTTCCGGTATTGTGGTCTGGGGTTCTCGTTTTGTGGTCTGGGTTCCCGGTTTCTTGGTCTGGGTTCCCGGTTTCTTGGTCTGGGACTCCGTGGATTAGGACACTTGTTCATTTTATATTAATATCCAAAATAAGCACCGCCTACCGATATGACATGTCGTTTTGTGATTGGATGATGTGACCATATGCCCAGTGGAAGCAAATTTTAATCCTTAATCTCAGAACTCATGAGATCGTTGGCGTCTGGGTCCAGCCAATCACAAGCCAAAACTAGAATGAGGGCAGTACTTATTTGGGATACTATTAAAAAATAAACTATAGTGAAGATCAGTCTCAGTAAGTTCATGGTGTTGTCGCTTCAGTGGGAGGAATGTGTTGAGTATTGGAAGGGTGTGAACATTTATCTCTCTCTCTCTCTCTCTCTCTCCTTCCTTCTCATATTCCTCCTCCATTTTCCCTTTCTACACTCCTTCCCTATTTTCCCTCCTCACACTACATCCCCACACTACATCTTCATTCTACCTCCCCACTCTCTCCCCTCTCCCCCCTCCCCCCCACCTTTAAGCATCGCCCTCTCTCTAGCCACCCAATCTCATCCCAGGTGCCTCCTGGAGTGTGGTGTGAGAGGAAAAGTAAGAAATTGTCGGAGGATTACAGGGGTTTACAAGAGCTGGTGGCAGGTGTGGGAAGTTAACTCACTCGTGTATTGGACAGGGAGGGAAGGAGGGAGGGACGGACGGAGGGAGGTAAGCAGGGAGGGAGAAAGGTAGGGAGGTGGAGAGTGAGGGTAGGAGGGAGGCAGGGAGGATAGGATGGAGGTAGGAGGAAGGGGGGGGGAACAGGTAAGGAGGACAACACCATCTACCATACTGATCAGCTGACTCATTCACTATATTACTGAGAGTTTGTTTACTATATTCAGCGTCTCATTCATAAGACTTTTATTCCTCCGTAATTCATTCATAAGCTTGAGCTGTGTTAAGTTTGTTGTTTTTGGATGAATGTGTTTGACTTATGTTAAGGAGTTTGTGAGTGTGAAAAAAGTAACTTACGAATACTTGTGTGTGTGTGTGTGTGTGTGTGTCACTTTGTAAATAACTAAGAGAATATTACTTACGAATTTCTTTTCTGTATGAATGATTTTATGAATGGATGTTAAATAAATATGTGATAGGTTTCTGGGTGAGGATTTTATCTTTATATACACAAGAATCACCAGATCGTCGACAAATATGATTTAGATCGATCCTAAAGGCCAGTCAGGTGTAGATTTATGATGTTGACACAGAGACGATATGACGATATTCTCTTTGGATTTCACCGTCCCCCTCTCCTCCTCCTCCTCCTCCTCCTCCTCCTCCTCCTCCTCCTCCCCCCTCTCTCCTCCTCCGTCTCCTACTTACTCCATAATCTCACCTCCATCTCCCTCCCCCCACCCCCCACTACTGTCGCCACCATTCCTCTATCACCACCACCACCCCTCACTATCTCCATCACCTTCTCCCACAAAGACAATCATCACCTCTCCATCATCCTCTGTTATCTCTCCCGCCACTGTTACCCCAATACCCCTCCAACACCCTCAACACCCTCCAACCACCATTACCAGCTAAATCATAACCCCCACCATCACCACCACCAGTCCTCAACCCCCCATCGATAATAGCAAGGGACGTCTCAAACATCACCCACGCCTCAACAAACACACACCTCCAACATCACCACCACACCTCCACCCCCCATACCCACACCCACACCAACTATCACCACCCTTCCACACACGCATCACTTCACATCCATATCCATCACCGCCCATCAATTACGTCACTCACACCACCCCACTATCAACATCACACCTCATCAGCATCACCTCCTCACACCTGCAACATCACCCCTCACACCTCCAACATCATACTCACATCTACATCACCCCGCACACCTCCAACATCACACATCCCACACCTCCAACATCACCCCCACACCTAACACCCCCACACCTCCAACATCACCCCACACCACCTGCACACTCCAACATCATTCCTGCACACCTCCAACATCATTCCCACACACCTCCAACATCACACCCCACACCTCCAACATCATCCCCCAACTCCAACATCACATCCCCCACACCTCCAACATCACATCCCACACCCCAACATCACCCCCGCACATCTCCAACATCACATCCCACACCTCCAACATCACCCCCACACCTCCAACATCATCCCCACACTCCAACATCACCCCACACCCCACATCACCCCGCACATCTCCAACATCATTCCCTGCAACATCTCCAACATCATTCCCCGCACACCTCCAACATCACATTTCTCCTGCACACCTCCAACATCATTCCCCACACCTCCAACATCACATTCTGCACACCTCCAACATCACATCCTCAACACCTAACATCACATCTCTCACACTCCCTCCAAAACCCTTCGTCGATGGAGGGAGGGGAGAGGGAAGGAGAAGGGAGGAAGGAGAGGGAGGAGGAGGAAGAAGAGGGACGGGAGGGGAAAGAGGGAGGGAGGGGGGAGAGATAGGAGAGGGAGAGAGGAGAGGAGAGAGAGGAGGACCATTCAGATGCAAATGCCGGTTGGTCTTCAATATTTAATCAGGACAATAAACAGTGACTGGTGAATGATTGTTGGTCATACTCCTGCCCACTGTACCACTGGCGATAATGGCTGTCACACGCCTGCTACCGGAGATAACGGCGGGGCGGGGAGAGCGGGGCGGGGGGGAGAGCGGGGGCGGGGGAGACGGGCAGGGGGCGCGAAGCAGGTTAGGAGAGAGAGGGAGAGCGAGGTTGGTGGGAGAGGAGAGAGAGAGAGAGAGGGAGGAGGAGGATGAAACGAGAGGGAGAGAAGGAAGGAGAGTTAAAAGAAGCTGGTGGGAGAACGAGGGAGGAGAGAAGTAGGGAGGAGAGACAGGAGAGGAGGGATAAAAAAAAAAGAGAGAAAAAAAAAAAAAAAAAAAAAAAGAGAGAGAGAGGAATTTAGTAAACAGGGTAGAAAGAAATGAGAGGGGGGAGAAATTTAGTAACGTAGGGAAACAGAGATGGGAGAGAGAGTAAAGAACAGAATAAGTGAGAAAGAAAGATGAAAACAGACAGAGCAACAATGATACAATAGTGAGAGGGGTTGGAGGAGGTAAGAAAGGACGAAAGGGAATAGAACGAGAGATGAACAAAGAGAGAATTAAGAGAGAGAGAGAGAGAGAGAGAGAGAGAGAGAGAGAGTTAACAGGGAAAGAAACGGAAGAAAGAGTTAACAGGGAAGAGAAACAGGAGAGAGAAAGCAGGGAGAGAAACAGGAGAGAGAGTAACGGGGAGAGAAACAGGAGAGAGAGTTAACGGGGAGAGAAACAGGAGAGAGAGTTAACGGGGAGAGAAACAGGAGAGAGAGTTAACGGGGAGAGAAACAGGAGAGAGAGTTAACGGGGAGAGAAACAGGAGAGAGAGTTAACGGGGAGAGAAACGGCGGCACAGGCAGACAAGTACCCAGCCAACACAGATAATGCACTAGGACCTGTCAACATGGCCTACACTCAAGCCTCTAGAAAGAAAGTTTGAGAGTTATACTGACAAACTACTTATTGAGCCCACCTATAAGGGAGGGGGGGGGGGGTACTAAGCTAACTTTTGGGTTTAGGGAACTCCAAATCCCTATTCTACTGTATATAATACTGACGGTAATTGTTCTTATGGTGCTGGCTGTACAACCAGGGACACTATGCCTTAATGTACTGCGTGGAGAAGCACATAGTAATCCTCGTATCTGTATTTCTGGTTCAGTAAGGAGACGGTGGAAGAAGAATAATTGAAGAGTACATCTGGGATCCTGTAATACGACTACAAAAAAGAAAAGGTTAGGGAGAAAACTAGAAAACAGAGAATGTTAGTTCGAGATGATCAGTGAGACAAATAGCTCTGGTGACACAGTATAGCCAGGGAGCACTGTGACTGACTGGATATATATTTATTTCAGATAGTATACTGCTTCTGTGTCTTAAAAACTAATGTTGGACACGTGAAAGCTCTTGTACAACAGTATGAGCAAGGAGGGAGGGAGGGGGTGGAGAGACGGGATAAGGCAGAGAGGGAAAGGGGGAGCCAGAAGTGGAAAACAAGAAGGGGAGAGGAAGGGAACGAGGGAAGGAAAGGCAAAGAGGGGGAGCAGAATGATGGATGCCCTTGAGATAGAAACAGATGAAACATCCTCTGATGAAAGCGAGACGAAACGTGTGTGTGTGTGTGTGTGTGTGTGTGTGTGTGTGTGTGTGTGTGTGTGTGTGTGTGTGTGTGTGTGTGTGTGTGTGTGTGTGTGTGTGTGTGTGTGTGTGTGTGTGTGTGTGTGTGTGTGTGTGTGTGTGTGTGTGTGTGTGTGTGGTGTGTGTGTGTGTGTGTGTGTGTGTGTGTGTGTGTGTGTGTGTGTGTGTGTGTGTGTGTGTGTGTGTGTGTGTGTGTGTGTGTGTGTGTGTGTGTGTGTGTGTGTGTGTGTGTGTGTGTGTGTGTGTGTGTGTGTGTGTGTGTGTGTGTGTGTGTGTGTGTGTGTGTGTGTGTGTGTGTGTGTGTGTGTGTGTGTGTGTGTGTGTGTGTGTGTGTGTGTGTGTGTGTGTGTGTGTGTGTGTGTGTGTGTGTGTGTGTGTGTGTGTGGTGTGTGTGTGTGTGTGTGTGTGTGTGTGTGTGTGTGTGTGTGTGTGTGTGTGTGTAAAAGCTATATGATGGATGTTCTCACGATTCAAAAATGTAGAGCAAAAGAGATATGAACCGTCAACTGATGAAAGGAAGGTGAAGGGGAGAGAAGGTTGAGAGAGAAAGAGGAGACAGAGAGAAAAGCATGAGAGTGACATTTAAGTAGGAGGGAGGGAAGGGGAGAGAGGAGAAAAAATAGAGGTGGTACGGACGATGTGAAAAGGGAATTAGAAGATAGAGAAACACAGCAGCTTAGTGTGAGGGAGAGGTAGACAAGGAGGGAGGGATGGGAGGAATGATAATGCTAATGAGAAGAAAGGAGGGGTGAAAATATGACGTGAGAAATTTAAAAGGGCTATGAGAGAGAGAGAGAGAGAGAGAGAGAGAGAGAGAGAGAGAGAGAGAGAGAATGTCACCACTATTTTAGCTCAGCTCCCACCTCCTCCTCCTCTCCTACCCCTTCCCTCATCTCCTCTCCTCATTCTCAACTTCCACACATTGCTACAGATAAAGGTCGTTAACGGGTAATGGCGGTGTTCTTGTTGGCAGAGAACAGGCACGACACCACGGGGGCAACACACACACACACACACACACACATACCGCCTTCACCACCGCTTTATGGACACACGCCTTAAGGGTCACTTTTATCTTGTCATCACTTGCTTTATGTCCTTGATGTCCGTGGCACATGAAATTTTTTTTTCCGTCCTGTAAGTTGCTGATGGGAAATATTTAATGTTATCTTACTCCTTTTTTACTCAGATTTTTGTAAATGTAAACGAAGCCGTGATATTTTGGGGATTCACAAACTCACACACAGACAGACACACACACACACACACACACACACACACACACACACACAGACACACACACACATTCTTGACCCCCAGAGGATCAGGACTTATCTGGCACTGCTCCTGCTGCGGCAGCTGCCCCCGGCCAATGTTGGCCCCACTTCTCAAGTCCCTCTCCTCCACCCATCCTCACCATCGGGATATCAACATATTCCCGCCAAAGTGACAATTTCGTTTCGGAAAGAAGTGGGATCAATGTCGAACAGTGATGAACAGTGTTTAAGCCAGTACATTCAGCACTAGACAGAACCAGCGAGAACTGTGACCCACCAGTGAGTCCACATCCAGGGATAAGCACATAAGAACATAAGAATGGAGGAAACTGCAGCGGGCCTATTGGCCCATACTGGGCAGTCCCGTTTACACCTATTGCTCATATAAGCATCCAATCTATGTTTGAAGCTATCCAGCGTATTCGAGTTAATGATGATATTTGGTAACTTGTTCCATTCATCCACTACTCTGTTTCCAAACCAGTGTTTACCTATTTCACGCCGAAATCTAAATTTGTCTAATTTAAAACCATTGTTACGAGTTCGCTCCTGGTTGGATAGTTTGAGTACCTTTGTAATGTCCCCTTTGTTTAACCCTGACTTCCACTTATACACCTCTATCATGTCGCCCCTCACTCTACGTCTCTCGAGGGAGTGCAAATTAAGATGCTTTAACCTGTCTCTGTACTGAAGGTTCCTAATGCTCGGGATTAGTCTTGTCATTCTCCTCTGGATTCTTTCCAAGGATTCTATATCCATTCTGTAATACGGTGACCAGAACTGAACTGCGTAATCCAGGTGAGGTCTCACAGGCGCTAGATATAATTTTAAGATGACCTCGCTAGTCTTGTAACTAACACTCCTTTGTATGAACCCAAGTACTTTATTAGCCTTGTTACGAGCAAAAACACATTGCTTACTTGGCTTAAGTTTCCTACTTATCATTACTCCTAAATCTCCCTCGCAGTCGGATTCCACAATGGCATCGTTGTTCATCTGGTAACTGGTTTCCCTGTTTGCATCCCCTATACTGAGTACTTTACATTTGTCCACATTGAATTTCATCTGCCATTTTTCCGACCATTCGAAATTTTTTTTTAGATCTTCCTGTAGTTTTGCAGAGTCCTCGTCAGATTTAATTTACACGTCCTATTTTAGTGTCATCAGCAAATTTACTTATGTTGCTGTCTATGCCGATATCTATGTCGTTTATGTATATAATAAATAATAATGGTCCAAGTACTGAGCCTTGGGGAACTCCACTAGTGACGTTGCTCCAATGGATTTAGTGCCGTTTATGCTCACTCGCTGTTTCCTGTCCCGTAACCACGCCTAATCCATTTAAGGATTACCTTTATCGCCTTCTACCTTTCTAATTAGTCTTTCGTGGGGGACTCTGTCGAAGGCTTTGCTAAAGTCGAGATATACCACATCATAATTGTGCCCTCGTCCACCGATTCGAAAACTGATGAAAAGAATGTTAATAGATTAGTTAGACATGAACGCCCGCTTGTGAAGCCATGTTGGGAATCATTGATCAACTTGTGCTTCTCCAGGTGGTTTCGAATAGAGTTTGAAATGATTGATTCTAGTAATTTGCCTACTATTGATGTTAGACTGATTGGGCGGTAGTTAGAGGATAGTGATCTATCCCCCTTCTTGAAAATCGGTATTACATTCGCTATCCTCCAGGATTCTGGTACTACACCTGTTTTTAAGGACATGTTAAACAACTTTGCTAAGGGCATACTAAGCTCTTCCTTACATTCCTTTAATACTCTGGCAAATATCTCATCGGGACCAGGTGACTTATTAGGCTTCAGTTTGTCTATTTGCTTATTAACATCGTTACTAGTCACTACTATTTCGCTTAATTTGTTTTCTTCACTATCTCTGAATAGAGTCGGTGCCTCGGGTATCATGTTTAAATTTTCGGTGGTGAAAACTGTTGAAAAATATTTATTCAGATTATTTCTCATTTCTCTGTCGTTATCAGTTAGCTCGCCGGTATCTGACTGTATTGGTCCAATCTTATCTCGTGTTTTAGTTTGATTCATTTGGTAGAATCCTTTGGGGTTTGCCTTCGCCTCCCCTGCTATCTTCAGTTTATAATTCCTCTTTGCTTTTCTTATCTCGGTCTTAACCCTACCGGCCAATACCTTATAATACTCTCGGAGGTAAGTTTCGGCACGATTTATCCTTCTACCTATACCCTTCCTTTGGCCAATAATGTTCTTTAAATAATTATTTATCCATTTATGGTCATTGTTGTCTGATGTGAGTTTTTTGTATGGTATGTTCTGCCTTTGTGCATTAAGTAACTCATTATTTAAATTGTCGTGGAACTCGGCAATCTCAGATCTCGTTACCAGGTCGGTGTCATCTGTCAGGTTCACACCCAAGCGCGACACCCCCTCTCTCAGCTGCCTCTTTAAACTATCAAAGTTTGCCCTTCTGAAATCTGGGACTTAAATGGAATTCTCCTTACGTCTGGCCCGAAAATCTAACTGGAATCTAATTTCTTTGTGATCGCTCTTTGCAAGTTTGTTCCCTACCTCGACATTGCTAATGAGGTTTTCTCTGTTCGACAGAACTAAAGCGAGTATATTATTACCCCGGGTGGGTTCGGTTATATGTTGACTTAGGAAACAGTCCTGGATCGTTTCGAGGAAATCCTCTGATACTGAGCTACCCGTAAGGTCAGTCCAATCTATTTGGCCAAGGTTAAAATCGCCTACTATACAGACTTTGTTGTGTATGGAAGCTCTGCGCATTTCATCCCAGATAAGTCGCTCATTAACTCTATCAAGATTGGGAGGTCTTTATATTACTCCTATGATTAATTTTTCCCTACCGTCGATTAATTCTATCCAAATTGTTTCTGTATTCCGCTCAGTTTTTATTTCCTTATTTATTTCACACTTCAGATTATCCCTGACATAGATTGCCACTCCGCCTCCTTTCCTGGACGGCCTATCGGTATGGAATAATTTGTAACTCGCAATTTGGTATTTGACAGGTAACTCACGTGAGTCTAGGTTGATCCATGTTTCAGTGAATGCTATTATATCGATTTTTTCGGTACATACCAAGGCCCTAATATCATCCATTTTGTTTCTCATACTTCTACTGTTCACATAGTAGACATTTAAGTTAGTCGTATTCTGAGTCCACCCCTGGGAACGACCACCATCTTCTGACCAGGCGGTGTTAATGACCACCCTGGGAACAACTGTGGGTCGGCTTTACACCTGACCATAAGATAACACAACACCACTTAGCAGAGAGTGACGCCACCCCACACCACACGGTGTCTCGTACTGTAACACCACACCACCCAGTGTCTCCATGACCACGTGAGGTCCTTCATGTCAACACCTACGGACGAGTTACTGCACCACGTGAATACCACACCACCCGGTGTCTCCATGACCACGTGAGGTCCTTCATGTCAAGACGCCAAGACGAGCTACTGCACCATATGGCCTACGTGACCTTACACCGTAGGGCAAGAGACCAGCCCCGGCCATCAACTGTAAACTATAATTTGTGTGTTCAATTCATGTTCTTTTTCCTTTCAGTAATGAAAACTTTTGTTAAACGACCCAACTACCCCATGTCTTTGTATGTAATAAGTCATTTCTGTCCAATGTATATTTTCAGCCTTTGGGTTGCTGAATTTTTTCAATATACCGGTAATTATTATTATTAGTATTAGTATTATTATTATTATTATTATTATTATTATTATTATTATTATTATTATTATTATTATTATTGGACACACACACACACAGGAAGACTTTAAACCTGTTTATTCATTAATCGATATTGGTACTACGTTAATTACTGTAACATAAAGATAATTGACCTCATAAACTTCAACTCTTGATAGTCCAGGACTCAGGAAATCCGTGTAGATATATCAGTTATCTTCAAGACGAGGAAGGTGTTTATGTATGAAAGTTCACTTCAGTTTATAGCTCCTTTGGTGATGCCACATTCCTTTATAGCTCGTATATAAACTGCATCATAAACTATACCTTAACATAGGGGGAGAACTCTCACTATACTTAACAGGGGGGGCTCTCTCTCACTTTATTTAACTGGGGGTCATTTTAGGTTAGGTTAAGTTAGGTTTCCTTTACATTTTAACCAGCTAAATCCATATACCAAGCGACTCCCCTCCCCACACCCTCCATTACACACAATCAAAAATAAAAACTACGCTCACATAACAGTTTTACGTAACCTTTAAATAGTATATACCCTAAAGTGTTATTACCTATATAAACTTTGGGTATAATTTTGAGGTTATGACGCAAGGCGGTTCTTAGGGTCAACATTGAAGGACTAGTTACAGCTCTCACCGTAAACAACACCAAATAGCTCACAGATATTAAATGTAACGACACTTGAGACCCAGCCACTGAATCCGGGTCATACGCAATGGAAAACAGGACTACTTGTTAAACGGAGTAAACTGTTGCTTTTGGTCCCTACAGAGGGGTAAACAGCTGCATGTGGTCACTACAGAGGAGTAAACAGCTGCACGTGGTCACTACAGAGGAGTAAACAGCTGCACGTGGTCACTGCAGAGGGGTAAACAGCTGCACGTGGTCACTGCAGAGGGGTAAACAGCTGCACGTGGTCACTACAGAGGAGTAAACAGCTGCACGTGGTCACTGCAGAGGGGTAAACAGCTGCACGTGGTCACTACAGAGGGTAAACAGCTGCATATGTGCTGCCATATGGCATCACAAAAATTGTGACCAAGTCCCAGGTTGCTGATCTGACTTTCTGCCTCATTTACACACAATTGCAGGGTCTCAATTGTTTCTCTTACTATTGACAACACAACATACTGTACATATATCGTTTATCACTCTTGATTTGTTTAATTTTTTCCCATTTCTGTAATTATTTTTTGTTCTTTTTTTTCAGCCTCCCTTGGCCTCGATGTGAGTTCGGTGACCTGTGCCTGGGTGAGCTGATCCCCGTAAAAAGAAAAAAAGAAAAAGAAAAAAGAACTATGTAAACCTTGCTTTAATACAGGTCAGCTCCACTACCCTACAGAGGACTCCCCAGCATGTGTACCCCCTCCCCTCCCCTCTTACTCCATCATACAGTTAGGAAAAAATCGGACATTTTTTAAACACACCAAATTAAATAGCTTAGAAAAACTCGTGTGAACTGAGTCTCCCCCACGCTTGGGCAACAGTGACTCCTACCTCCCTACCTCTTCCTTCCCTCCTCTCTCCTGTCTCTCACCTCCTTTCACCTCCTTTTCACCCCCTTTCACCTCCTTCCTCCTCCTCCTTCTCACTTCCTTCCCTCACATACCGCCCCACCTCACCTCATAGCATCAGGAGGAAAAGATACAGAGAGAGAGAGAGAGAAAAAAATGGGTTAGGTTAGGTTAGGTTAGGTTAGGTTAGGTTAGGTTAGGTTTTATCACATATGGCACTGGGAAGTTTATTCATACAGTTACAAAATAATAATGGAAAAATAATACCAAGATAATAAAATAATTGTAAAATATAATCTGTCCGGTTGATGTGTTACGATGGTCCGGTTATGTAGAGTCTGTTTCGAGGGGCAAGATGTGGTGGAAGTGACCCATGGCTGTGTGTCTAGTGGGGCGAGATGTGGTGTATAGTGACCCATGGCTGTGTGTCTAGTGGGGCGAGATGTGGTGTATAGTGACCCATGGCTGTGTGTCTAGTGGGGCGAGATGTGGTGTATAATGACCCATGGCTGTGTGTCTCGTTGTATAGAAGTGTATATAATGTTTATTGTTTTTGGTTCTCTAAGTGTTTGTTGTTTTTCATTAATTAACCAACTAAGGGAAATAATTTATAGCCATTCATCAATAGTATGGCTACGAAGGGGTTAAAATGCCTTAAATATGTCATTGTGTTGGTGGTGCTTAGGTAAATATTGTATGTCTACTCGTCGCCTAGGTGTGATAACAGGTGTTCGATGTTTATGTCTTAACATTTAAACGGATATAATATATAATTAATTAACTCACCTGTATTTGGCCACCTCATTTGTGTTATTGTAACTCTCGTTTTACCTGCGTGGTGTTACTTCTGGTCTGAGTGTGTCTGGAAGGCTTTGGGTCTGAATGTGTCTGGAAGGCTTTGGGTCTGAGAGTGTGTCTATAGAGAGAGCTTTGGGTCTGGAGTGTGTCTGGAAGGCTTTGGGTCTGAATGTGTCTGGTAAGCATTGGGTCTGAGTGTGTCTATAGAGGCTTTGGGTCTGGGTGTGTGTCTATAGAAGGCTTTGGGTCTGAGTGTGTCTGGAAGGCTTTGGGTCTAGTGTGTCTATAGAAGGCTTTGGGTCTGGAGTGTGTCTATAGAGAGCTTTGGGTCTAGAGTGTGTGTCTATAGAAGGCTTTGGGTCTGAGTGTGTCTATAAAGGCTTTGGGTCTGAGTGTGTCTAGTAGGCTTTGGGTCTGAGTGTGTGTCTATAGAAGAGCTTTGGGTCTGAAGTGTGTCTATAGAAAGGCTTTGGGTCGAAGTGTGTGTCTATAAAGGCTTTGGGTCTGAGTGCCTCTCATAGAAGGCTTTGGAATGTTGACGAGAGTTATGTCGCTCACGAGCGAATTCAATTGTCAAGACTAAAATCCAGAGCTTGTTGTTGATCACCCTGAGTACGTACGTGTGTGTGTGTGTGTGTGTGTGTGTGTGTGTGTGTGTGTGTGTGTGTGTGTGTGTGTGTGTGTGTGTGTGTGTGTGTGTGTGTGTGTGTGTGTGTGTGTGTGTCTGTGTGTGTGTGTGTGTGTGTGTGTTTCCCCAATTAAATTAATGTCACTATAAAACTGAACGTGCTGGGGGCAAAAAAATCTACCTTTTCAATTGTAAATTTAAAATCGTAAAGGAATAGTCGACCCACGGGAAAAAAATTTACATGAAAAAAAACGTCAAAGGAAGGTCACCCCCCCTTTCCTACCCCTTCCCTCTCCTCGTACCAAAAAATAAAATCACACCTTGAACGTGAAACCTTAAAAGAACGGCCTCAAGACCTCTGCAAGAAATAATAAACCACCTAACTGGCGCACATAAATTATTTATCAATGAAAAAAAACCACCAGGCAAAAATAAATAGAGAGAGAGAGAGGGGAGGGGGAGACCAGGTCAGCTTCGTGTAATGGGGATCGACTCAGGAGGGGCGGGTGGGGTGGGGAGAAGGAGGGGGCAGTCAGAGAGAGATGAAAACTCCCTTTGTGGATACCCAACATAAAACTGTCATAAAACTCGGTCCAACTTTTCCCTTTGTGCAATGACTGCCAAGAACGTGTGGTGGCTGGCCTGGGGTAGACTTGGCACATCAGCAAGAGATAGACGAGGGAAGACGTGGCAGGGCTGCTTTGTTTACTAAATAGTGGTGTAAACACGTATCCAGTACATAAATTTTTAGTGATACATACATACATACATACATACAGAGATTATTTACTAAACTGGTGAATTGTACAGAGAAATATGTACAATTAGATACCGATTAAATGCTCTATAATTAATTAAACTGAGAATTCCGTACGTCTTAAAATTTACACACACACACACACACACACACACACACACACACACACACACACACACACACACACACACACACACACCCACAAGGCAATCAAGGGAAGCCGACAAATGGACACAGAAGGAGAGAGAGCGCCAAATAACCGGGTTTTATTGCATCACGTTGTAACTTACACGGGTATACGAAGGTGACCACACTATTGAGAGGTGTGTGCTGATGGGAGGAGGGTGTGTGCTGATGGGAGGAGGTGTGTGCTGATGAGGTGTGTGCTGATGGGGAGGTGTGTGCTTGATGGGGGAGGTGTGTGTGCTGATGGGGAGGTGTGTGATGATGGGGAGGTGTGTGCTGATGGGAGGTGTGTGTGTGCTGATGGGGAGGTGTGTGTGTGCTGATGGGGAGGTGTGTGCTGATGGGGAGGTGTGCTGATGGGGAGGTGTGTGCTGATGGGGAGGTGTGTGCTGATGGGGAGGTGTGTGCTGATGGGGAGGGTGTGCTGATGGGGGGGTGTGTGTGCTGATGGGGTGTGTGCTGATGGGGAGGTGTGGTGCGAGTGGGAGGTGTGTGCTGGTGGGAGGTGTGTGCTGATGGGGAGGTGTGTGCTGATGGAGAGGTGTGTGTGTGCTGATGGGGGAGGTGGGGTGTGAGAGGTGTGTGCTGATGGAGGTGTGTGTGCTGATGGGAGGTGTGTGCTGATGGGAGGTGGGGGTGCTGATGGGGAGGTGTGTGCTGATGGGGTGTGTGTGCTGATGGGGAAGGTGTGTGTGCTGGGGATGTGTGTGTGTGCTGATGGGAGGTGTGTGTGCTGATGGGGAGGTGCTTATGGGGAGGTGTGTGCTGATGGGGAGGTGTGTGTGTGCTGATGGGGAGGTGGGGTGTGGGGAGGTGTGTGCTGATGGGGAGGTGTGTGCTGATGGGAGGTGTGTGCTACATGGGGGAGGTGTGTGCTGATGGGGGGAGGTGTGTGGGGGGTGTGCTGATGGGAGGTGTGTGCTGATGGGGAGGTGGTGCTGGTGGGGAGGTGTGTGCTGATGGGGGAGGTGTGTGCTGATGGGGAGGTGTGTGCTGATGGGGGTGTGTGCTGATGGGGAGGTGTGTGCTGATGGGGAGGTGTGTGCTGTGGGGAGGTGTGTGCTGATGGGGAGGTGTGTGCTGGGGAGGTGTGTGCTGATGGGGAGGTGAGGCTGATGGGGAGGTGTGTGTGGATGGGGAGGTGTGTGCTGATGGGGAGGTGTGTGTGTGTGTGCTTATGGGGGAGGTGGTGTGTGCTGATGGGGGGGTGACAGTGGGGAGGTGTGTGCTGATGGGGAGGTGTGTGCTGATGGGGAGGTGTGCTGATGGGGAGTGTGTGCTGATGGGGAGGTGTGTGTGCTGATGGGGGAGGTGTGTGTGGTGATGATGGGGAGGTGTGTGCTGATGGGGAGGTGTGTGTGCTGATGGGGAGGTGTGTGCTGATGGGGGTGTGTGCTGATGGGGGAGGTGTGTGTGTGCTGATGGGGAGGTGTGTGCTGATGGGGGTGTGTGCTGATGGGAGGTGTGTGCTGATGGGGAGGTGTGTGGTGGGGGAGGTGTGTGCTGATGGGGGTGTGTGCAGTGGGTGTGCTGATGGGGAGGTGTGTGCTGATGGGGGTGTGTGCTGATGGTGTTGCAGGAGGTGTTTTGATGGGGTGGGGAGGTGTGTGTGCTGATGGAGGTGTGTGCTGATGGGGAGGTGTGTGATGATGGGGAGGTGTGTGCTGATGGGAGGTGTGAGCTTATGGGGACAGAGGTGTGTGGAGATGGGGTGAAGTGTGGGGTGTGGGAGAGATTTGTGGGGAGGTAAATCTGTCTATCTGTCTGTCTATTCTGTCTCCAGTCTATCTCTGTCTGTCTGTCTGTCCGTCTGTCTGTCTGTCTGTCTGTCGCCTGTCTGTCTGCCTCGTCTGTTACCTGCCTATGTTTTCTCTTTGTGTCAGTCTGTTATCCATGCCTGTATGTCTATCTGGGTTATTCTTGCCTATGTCTTCTGTCTGTGTTTCTCTGTCTGTCTGTCTGTCTGTCTGTCTGTCTGTCTGTCTGTCTGTCTGTCTGTCTGTCTGTCTGTCTGTCTGTGTCTTCTGTGTAATTTCACTTTTAAAACTTTGTACAGCGGAGTCATGTGTCTGTATATAAACTTGGGTCGAGGGTCTGAATGTAAACTTCTTGAGGGGGGGGGATGATGTTAATGTTAAAGAATGAAAGAAGAAGAAGAAATAAGAGATGATGAAGAGGAAGAAGAAGGAAGGATTAATGGAAGAGGGGGGGAGAGGAAGGAAAGGAGGAGGGGAGGAAATGGAATGAAAACAGAGAAAATATATGATGAAGATGAATGGAGAAAAGAAGTGATAAGGGAGAAGAAGAGGTATAATGGAAGAGGAAAGGATGGAATGGAGGAGGGGAGGAAATGGAAGGAAAATTATGATGAAATAAAAGAAAACATAGAAAAAGAAGAAGGAAAGAAGAAGCAGGAAAATAAAAAAAAAAAGATTGAGATAAAAAAAAATGAAAAGGAGAAACAAGACAAAGAAGAAGTTTAATGGACAAGATGAAGAAGAAGGAAAGAAGAAGATGAAGAAAATGAGAAGAAAAGAAAGAGCAAATAAAGAGTATATTACAAAGACAGACAGACAGACAGACACTTGTTCTGGCTGGCTGAACACACGACTGGACCTCTGTTGTTGGCGTAACTTTCATATCTCTCTCTCTCTCTCTCTCCTCTCTCCTTCTTCTCTCTCCCCCCCCCCCCCCCCTCTCTCTCTCCCCATCCTTCCTCTCCCACTTCCCAAACATTTCCAACCCCCTTCCCTCCTTCCTTCTCATTTGTCATTGTCATAGCTACCTGACCCTTTCATGCCTTCTTCTTCTTCTTCTTCTTCTTCTTCTTCTTCTTCCTTCCTTCTTCTTCCTTCCTTCTTCTTCCATCCCTCTTCTTCCTCCTTCCTTATTCTTCCTTCCTTCTTCCTCCATCCCTCTTCTTCCTTCCTTCTTCTTCCTTCCCTCTTCTTCCTTCCCTCTTCTTCCTTCCTTCTTCTTCCATCCCTCTTCTTCCTTCCTTCTTCTTCCTTCCCTCTTCTTCCATCCTTCCTTCTTCTTCCTTCCTTCTTCTTCCGTCCCTCATCTTCCTTCCTTCTTCCTCCTTCCTTCTTCTTCCATCCCTCTTCTTCCTTCCTTCTTCTTCCTTCCTTCTTCTTCCTTCCTTCTTCTTCCTTCCTTCTTCTTCCTTCCTTCTTCTTCCTTCCTTCTTCTTCCTTCCCTCTTCTTCCTTCCTTCTTCTTCCTTCCCTCTTCTTCCTTCCCTCTTCTTCCGTCCCTCTTCTTCCATCCCTCTTCTTCCTTCCTTCCTTCTTCTTCCTTCCTTCTTCTTCCTTCCTTCTTCTTCCATCCCTCTTCTTCCTCCTTCCTTATTCTTCCTTCCTTCTTCCTCCATCCCTCTTCTTCCTTCCTTCTTCTTCCTTCCTTCTTCTTCCTTCCTTCTTCTTCCTTCCTTCTTCTTCCTTCCTTCTTCTTCCTTCCTTCTTCTTCCTTCCCTCTTCTTCCTTCCTTCTTCTTCCTTCCCTCTTCTTCCTTCCCTCTTCTTCCGTCCCTCTTCTTCCATCCCTCTTCTTCCTTCCTTCCTTCTTCTTCCTTCCTTCTTCTTCCTTCCTTCTTCTTCTTCTTCTTCTTCTTCTTCTTCTTCTTCTTCTTCTTCTTCTTCTTCTTCTTCTTCTTCTTCTTCTTCTTTCTTCTTCTTCTTTCTTCTTCTTCTTCTTTCTTCTTCTTCTTCTTCTTTCTTCTTCTTCTTCTTCTCTTCTTCTTCTTCTTCTTCTTCTTCTTCTTCTTCTTCTTCTTCTTCTTTCTTCTTTCTTCTTCTTCTTCTTCTTCTTCTTCTTCTTCTTCTTCTTCTTTCCTTCTTCTTCTTCTTCTTCTTCTTCTTCTTCTTCTTCTTCTTCTTCTTCTTCTTCTTCTTCTTCTTCTTCTTCTTCTTCTTCTTCTTCTTCTTCTTCTTCTTCTTCTTCTTCTTCTTTTCTTCTTCTTCTTCTTCTCCTTTTTTTCTTCTTCTTCTTCTTCTTCTTCTTTTCTTTCTTCTTCTTCTTCTTCTTTTCTTCTTCTTCCTTTCTTCTTCTTCTTCTTCTTCTTCTATTCTTCTTCTTCTTCTTCTTCTTCTTCTTCTTCTTGTATTTTACCTCTACCTCAGTTCGACACCCCCATCCCCCACCCCCCATAACTCCCATCAACCTCCCTATCCTTCCCATACTTTACCTTCTCACTACTCCCATCAACTCGTCAACCCCCTTCACTTTCCTACTCCCCACACCAGCCCCCATCACTCCCATACCTAACCCATCCTTCAACCCCATCAACTCGCCTCAACCCCCTTCACTTTCCTACCCTCCCTACACCAAGCCCCCATCACTCTATACTCTAATCCATCCTCTCACCCCATCAACCTGCTCTCAACCCCCTTCACTTTCCTACCTCCCTACACCAAGCCCCCATCACTCCCATACCTAACCCATCCTTCACCCCATCAACCTCGCCTCCTACCCCCGCCCAAGACCACAAGGGTAGCAGCCGTGATAGCCCCCGTCTCTGCCTTGGTCTGATGAGGAAGTAAATATGGAAACCGTCAGGCTCGGCAAGATCCGGATAATGAGATTGCATTCACGAGGCTTAATTAACCGCTATTAATTTGGTAAACGATCGTGCTAACTTTTTCATGGGGCAGGAACACGCGCCAGGAATAGCTCACCTTCATTAAAAAAAGTGATTATATTTTTTTTTCTCTCTATATATATATATCTCTTTCTCTCTTTTTTTTTTTGAGAGAGAGGCAAAATATTTCACGATTTTATTCCTCTGTAAATGTCGAGGTGATTACTAGGGAGGGAGTCACCACAGGGCCTGACTTGACTTCCGGGGTGATGGTCAGGTGAAGGTGATGTGTGTGTGATGTACAGGTGAAGGGTGTGTACAGGTGAAGGTGGTGTGTACAGGTGAAGGTGGTGTGTGTGTACAGGTGAAGGTGGTGTGTGTACAGGTGAAGGTGATGTACAGGTGAAGGTGATGTGTACAGGTGGAGGTGGTGTGTGGTGGTGAAGGTGGTGTACAGGTGAAGGTGGTATGTACAGGTGAAGGTGGTGTATCAGATGAAGGTGGTGTGTTACAGATGAAGGTGATGTGTACAGGAAGGTGGTGTAGGGGTGAAGGTGGTGTGTATAGGGAAGGTGATGTGTACAGGTGAAGGTGGTGTGTACAGGTGAAGGTGGTGTGTACAGAAGGTGGTGTGTACAGGTGAAGGTGGTGTGTACAGGTGAAGGTGGTGTGTACAGGTGAAGGTGGTATGTACAGGTGAAGGTGATGTGTACAGGTGAAGGATAAGGAAGGTGATGTGTACAGGTGAAGGTGGTGGTACAGGTGAAGGTGGTGTGTACAGGTGAAGGTGGTGTACAGGTGAAGGTGGTGTGTACAGGTGGTGATGTGTACAGGTGAAGGTGGTGTGTATAGGTAGTGATGTACAGGTGAAGGTGGATAGGAAGGTGGTGTGTACAGGTGAAGGTGATGTGTACAGGTGAAGGTGATGTGTGTACAGGTGAAGGTGGTGTGTGTACAGGTGAAGGTGGTGTGTGCAATTAATATCCTAACACATCTCTATAATCATATATCCTTAACACGTCTCTATAATCATATATCCTTAACACGTCTCTATAATCATATATCTTAACACGTCTCTATAATCATATATCCTAACACGTCTCTATAATCATATATCTTAACACGTCTCTATAATCATATATCCTTAACACGTCTCTATAATCATATATCATAACACGTCTCTATAATCATATATCCTTAACACGTCTCTATAATCATATATCCTTAACACGTCTCGATAATCATATATCATAACACGTCTCTTTAATCATATATCCTTAACACGTCTCTATAGTCATATATCCTTAACACGTCTCTATAATCATATATCATAACACTTCTCTAATCATATATCCCTAACACGTCTCTATAATCATATATCCTTAACACGTCTCTATAATCATATATCCTAACACGTCTATAATCATATATCATAACACGTCTCTATAATCATATATCCTTAACACGTCTCTATAATCATATATCCCTAACACGTCTCTATAATCATATATCCTTAACACGTCTCGATAATCATATATCCTTAACACGTCTCTATAATCATATATCCTTAACACGTCTCTATAATCATATATCCTTAACACATCTCTTTAATCATATATCCTTAACACGTCTCTATAATCATATATCCTTAACACGTCTCTATAATCAATATATCCTTAACACGTCTCTATAATCATATATCCTTATTACGTCTCTATAATCAAATATCCTTAACACGTCTCTATAATCATATATCCTTAACGTCTCTATAATCATATCTTAACACGTCTTTATAATTATATATCCTTAACACGTCTCTATAATCATATCCTTAACACGTCTCTATAATCATATATCCTTATTACGTCTCTATAATCAAATATCATAACACGTCTCTATAATCATATATCCCAACACGTCTCTATAATCATATATCCTTAACACGTCTTTATAATTATATATCTAACACGTCTCTATAATCATATATCCTAACACGTCTCTATAATCATATATCTTAACACGTCTCTTTAATCATATATCCTTAACACGTCTCTATAATCATATATCCTTAACACGTCTCTTTAATCATATATCCTAACACATCTCTATAATCATATATCCTACACGTCTCTATAATCATATATCCTTATTACGTCTCTATAATCCTATATCCTAACACGTCTCTAATCATATATCCCTAACACGTCTCTTTAATCATATATCCTTAACACGTCTCTATAATCATATATCCTTAACACGTCTCTATAATCATATATCATAACACGTCTCTATAATCATATATTCTTAACACGTCTCTATAATCATATATCCTTAGCACGTCTTTATAATTACCTGTATCACAATTAGGTTATAGATAAGGTAAGTGGATAATGTTTCATGTTTATTATAGTTAGATGTATCGAATTATTCTTCTTATACATATTATATACATACTTGGTGCTCATGAATACTGTATTGGTCAATCTTATGTATACTTGTTTTGCTTATATGTATACTTGTTTTTACTTGTTTTGCTTATTAGGAGAGAAAAAAGTGGTATAGTAATCAAAGTAAAATAAGACAAATCAACAAATGTAAGTAAAAAAAATTGGAGGAGAATTTGTTGCTCATGGCTTGATGTTCAACTAATTTGTTTAATTAATGAAAAGGTTAGAGGAACAGTGAATGTCATGAGAAGGGGGGTGGGGGTAAGGTCAGAGCCTCATTAAGTAGAGGAGGTTGCCATGAGGAGGAGGTTGCGAGGAGGAGGTTGCCATGAGGAGGAGGCTAGGAGTAGCCCATGAGGAGGAGGTTGCCATGAGGAGAGGTTGCTATGAGGAGGAGGTTGCCAGGAGGAGGTTGCCATGAGGAGGAGGTTGCCATGAGGAGGAGGTTGCCATGAGGAGGAGGTTGCTAGGGAGTAGGTTGCCAGGAGTAGGCCATGAAGAGAAGGTTGCTAGGAGAGGTTGCCAGAGGAGGAGGTTGCTAGGAGGAGGTTGCCATGAAGAGGAGGCCATGAAGAGGAGGTTGCTAGGAGGAGGTTGCCATGAGGAGGAGGTTGCTAGGAGTAGGTTGCCATGAAAGAAGGTTGCTATGAGGAGGAGGCGGAGGAGGTTGCAGAGGAGGAGGTCGCCAGAGGAGGAGGTTGCCATGAGGAGGAGGTTGCCATGAGGAGAAGGTTGCCATGAGGAGGTTGCCATGAGGAGGAGGTTGCCATTAACAGGAGTTTGCCATGTGACCGGGTTCCCCTGTAGGTAACCTAGACCCACTAGTAGGCAGGTGTACAGGACCAAATGTCTCACCTTTATTATTGCCAGAACAACTAAATTAACCTGAGGACATTAATACCCTGAACATATTGGACCGGTGTAGCGTCAAAATAAACTCAACGAAACTTATATTACAAAATAAATAAACGTGTGTGTGTGTGTGTGTATGTGTGTGTAAATATCTTTCATGTGTGTTATAAAACTTTGTTGTCAACGTCCACAGAAAAATGTTGTCGGTGTCTCTCTAAAACAACTTTGAAGTACTTTTTTCTTTTACTTTTCCCTTTTTCTTTTAGTTTTTTTTTCCAAGACACTTTTAAAATCCTTGTGAAAACTGAATGTTCAGGCGAGAGTTACGGAGTAAAGTAAGTGTGTCAGCAAGTGTCCAACTCTCATAGTCTACACTTGGGCTATGTCAAGTATCACACAAACACACACACACACACACACATACATAGTCTACACTTAGGCAATGTCAAGTATCACACACACATACATAGTCTACACTTGGGCTATGTCAAGTATCACACAAACACACACACATACATAGTCTACACTTGGGCTATGTCAAGTATCACACAAACACACACACACACACACACATACATAGTCTACACTTAGGCAATGTCAAGTATCACACACACATACATAGTCTACACTTGGGCTATGTCAAGTATCACACAAACACACACACATACATAGTCTACACTTGGGCTATGTCAAGTATCACACACACACACACACACACACACACACACACTACCTACTACTACTTTGCTGTCGCTCGGAATCGAGTATGTCGATCAGCCAGCTATGAGACAATGATTAGAGTTATTAAGGATGTCACCTTCGTTGGTGAGTTTTAAGGTGACTAAAGAGGCCGATACGGGACTGGCGGGGTCGTTCACAGATGTTGCACATGTGGATGGCTCCATCCAGTGCGGGAGGGGCGGCGGCAGCGTCTTTCCGGCGTTGGCGCTTGTCTGCCTTGGTTTACAGTCGGGCTAACTCGAAAGTATTGACACCTTCTTGTGTGGTGCTCATCCAAGCGTTACGGTGTGGAGTAATCGTCTCCCAGGAGAGGGGTTCGATTTGGCACTTTTTCAGGTTTGTCTTTGGACTATCCTTATACCTTTATAGATGCCCGCCAGCGTTACGTTTACTATTGGTTAGATGGCTGTAAAGTAGCTGCTTTGGCAGTCTACTGTCGTCCATGCAGGTAACATGGCCAGTCTAACTTAGTTGTTCATGGATAATCGTAGCCTCGATGCTCCTACAGTTAGTGTCAGCGAGAATACTGGCATTCGTTCTCTTGTCTTCCCAGCGAACTAGGAGAATGTAGACTACGTTGGTGAAAGTTTTCAAGTGCCTTGATGTGTCTCCTGTATGTAACCCATGCCTCACTGCCATTTAGCAGGGTGGGGAGGACCACTGCTCGATATACGTGCAACTTTGTCGAAAATTTCAGCTCTCTACGGCTGAAGACGCGGGTACAGAGTCTGCCAAAGGCTTGACATGCACATCTGATCCGATGTTGAATCTCCTCATCGAAGACCACGATGGTGGACAGGTGGGAACCGAGATACTGAAAGTGGGTAACATTAGAGAGGATAGTACCGTTAAGCTGGATGGGTGGTGGAGGTGTGGCTGAACCAGGGGCAGGCTGAAAGAGAATGTGAGTCTTACGTACATTCACCTCAAGACCAAAGTGTGCATACGCATCTGTGTAGGTGTTCAGGATCTCCTGTAGGTCGAGTTCAGTGTGAGCAACAAGGGTGAGGTCGTCTGCATACTGAAGTTCAGTAATGGAAGCTGCCGACACCTTTGGTCTTGCCTGGAGTCGTCTTATGTTGAAAAGACCCTTCATCCTGTACTCGATGTCCACCCCGGCGACTAAATTGGCACTGGCACGCGTAAGGAAGGCAGCCAAGAAAATGGAAAAGAGAGTTAGTGCCAGTACACACCCTTATTTAACCCCCGTTTGGATGGGGAAGAACTCAGACTGGGTGCCATTGTGCAGGACACTGCCGTTGATGCCATCGTGGAGTTGCCTCACAATGGCAATGAATTTTGGTGGGCAGCCAAAACAGCAGAGGGTCCACCAGAGGGCTTCCGTGTTGACTGAGTTGAAGGCCTTGGTTGGGTCCATGAAATCCTTGTACGAGTCACGACGACGCTGGTCTGCACTTTTACTGTATCTGGCTGGCAGCAAAGATCATGTCAGTGGTGCCACGTGGTGGTCTAAAGCCACACTAAGATTTGGGGAAAAAATTTTCCGCCTTGGTAATAGTCTGTTTAGGAGGACTCGGGCGATAATCTTGCCAGGTATGGACAGCAGCGAGATCCGCAGTAGTTGCCACAGTTTGACCGGCCTCCCTTGTTCTTATAAATATTGATGATGGAGGCGTCTTTAAGATGTTTGATGGCTGTAGCCAGCTCATACATGGATGGAGAATAGCTGAGGTGGGTCAGCTTTGGATGTTGAGGGACCTGCTGGGTATTCAAGACATCTACATCGGTGTTTTGGTCAGGCAGCGAATGGTAGTGTTCTTTCCAGTGCAGAAGGATGCCTTCATCGTCTTTAATTATGGAGTTACTGTCGGATGAGGGGATGGGGGCTGTGCCATGAGTGATTGATCCATAAAATGTTTTAGAGGAATTGAAAAATTTGCTCATCTTGTGCTGGTCTGCAAATTTTTCCGTTTCACATGCTATATTTTTAAACCAGTCGTTCTTTACTTTGCGAAGTTTGCGCTGGGCTGCCGCTTTCTTCTTGCGGAAAGTATCAGCTTTGATCCTAGACTGAGGGTTGTTCTGCAAGTCAGTTAAAGCAGTATGTTTATCATCGACGAGTACATTGATTTCCGGGTCATTTTCATCAAACCAGTCCTGGTGTATTCTTTCGATCTGGCCGAGGGTCTTTCTGCTGGATTTTGTAATGATAGTGTCGAGAATACTCCATTCGTCACTGGGTTTTGGGATGTTTGTTCTTCGGTTGTTTACCAGCACATATTCCAGCTCCTCACCGAAATCATATGCTACCATTGGATCCTCGAGACGCTTAGTGTTAAAACCGCTTCTGGAGGCTTGTTGCCTTCGCTGTTTTGGGGCGACGTGAAGTGAGAGCTTGGCTCTGACGAGCCAATGATCAGTGTCGCAGTGGGCTGAGCCACTCATTGCTCGGGTCATGAGGATACCTCGGCGATCTCTTTCTCTGACAATGATGTAGTCAATGAGATGCCAGTGTTTGGATCGTGGGTGTTGGCACGAACCCTTGAACTTGTCGGCCTGTCTAAACATGGTATTGGTGTTAGTGAGGTTGTGTGCAGCACACTTGCTGAGGTGAAGTAGGCCATTGGGATTACACTTGCCTAACCCATTTCTCCCTATGATTCCCTGCCAAATGTCGGCATCTCTGCCAACTCTGGCATTGAAGTTACCAAGGAGCACAACCTTATCTTCTCTGGGGATAGAGGTTAGCATTCTGTCAAGGTCGGCATAAAAGACCTGCTTGATATCATCCTCTGCATCCAGTGTTGGGGAGTAAGCACTGATGAAAAATGCATGACATGAGTGATTCAATGGGACTGGGGGCGTTCATGAGGCGCTCGTTGATCCCAATAGGCATTTCAGTTAGCCTGTGTAGGATGCGTTGGCGGATGGCAAAGCCAACTCCATAAATGCGGTTTCTCTCCACAGCAGGCTTACCCTTCCAGAAGAAGGTATAGCCAGATTCCCTTTCTGTGAGTCGACCCTCGTCTGGGAGTCGGGACTCACTTATGGCTGCTATGTCGATGTTATATCTCACCAGCTCTTTTGCCACAAGGGCGGTTCTTTTCTCAGTGTGTGCATTTGTGCCAGTGTCCAGAAGGGTCCTGACATTCCATGCAGCAACCATAAGAGTTTGCATAGTTTGTTTTTGGTTTTGATCTGTGGTTATAATTGTGTTTTCGACAGCATAAGTATGACCTTACTGGGTGCGGTTGCTCAGTCAGGGTGGTTCTTTAGGAAGGCTATGTTTAGGGCACTTTTTCTAGCCCCCTCCCCATGTGGGGTGAGCAGAGTGACTCCTTGAAAGGGCTGCTCAGTCATGCAGACAGGACCGGACTGCACTGCTGCCTAGATCCCAGTGCATAAACGACCATCTTATCTATGCTGCTCATGTACAGAGTTGTGACTAGAGACTCCGGCAGTCATCTCTGCCTGTCCCCATCGCCACTCGTCCGTCGCCATCGGACTTTTGGGGCATAAGGCTTTGATGATGATGAGGAGTTTGATGAGCTGGATGATGGCTGCGCGTGAGTTGATGTAAGTGGTGAGGCAAGAGTGCAGACTGCAACCATACATCTTGGCTCTCCCTTTTCCTGATCCAGTGGTGCAAGTGTTGCAACGACTGGGAGAGTTGCAATGGTCTGCCGATGGCCCAGTTTGTTGGGTTTCCCCTAAGTAGCCTGTCCATCATGCATTGCCTTCGTCTGCCTGTGTAGTTGTTGGGTTCCTTGGTGGTCACCTCTTCCGCCTATACCGCCGTTGGGGTCTTGTTGGGGCTCTGTAAGTATGTCTGCCTGATGCGGGGCTCCACTGCAGATTTTTCGTTCAGGGTTTACTCCCGTAGCCTTATACCTACCAAGGTTAATCTGCAAGGCAATGGGGCAGTGGTTGGTAGGCGCCAGGACGTGTCCACATGCCAGTAGGCCTATGTGCCGCCCCTCTGGGGCCCACTGCTACTCCGAGATCCCATGCTGGTCTAGCCTGGGCCCACGAGACACTCAGTTACCGTGTGTTGCCACGAGGAGGCACAACAGGAGTCTTGAAGGTGAAGAGGCTGTGTACTGGCAAGGGAAGACTTATGCATGTTGCGTCTCTGTTCGCTACGAGGGCTTGCCAGCGACTGTAGCTGAAAGCGAGAGGAAGCAAGCAGTGCTTGCACCTTAACACTAAGATAATGCTGCCACATTAGACACATTACACCAACCTGTGCACACACACACACACACACACACACACACACACAGTCTACACCTGAACTATGTCAAGTATCACACACACAGTTTCGAATTTTATTACAACGTCGTGGCTTCACTATTGCAAAAAAAAACACACACACACGAGAAGTCTTCCATCTTGGGGTTCGTAGTTGCAGAAAGTTGTGAGAGTCGCTCAGAAACTCCAGAAAGAAAAATATCAAGTATGTAAAATGTGGAGAGTCGTGTAGTTAACCATCTGCTGGGCCTCTTCATTGTTAACTTACAGTTTTACAATATTTGTTTTTATCTATTGTTGATGGTGTATTTTTATTAACCAACGTTCTGGGATAATATCATATTGAACAATAATATATATATATATATATATATATATATATATATATATATATATATATATATATATATATATATATATATATATATATATATATATATATATATTATTGTTCAATATGATATTATCCCAGAACGTGGCCGATTATTCATGAAAACACCGCCATCCATCCAGAGGTCGAGACTCCTCGCTCAACCTCCCAACAATTCTGAACTAAAACGTCATTGTTAAGCCCAGCACGTCACGCTGCATGTGCAACAGAGGTCGGGAGAAACCTGCAACAAATGGCGTCGGTATATCTTGCTGGTGTGACGCGAGGATAACACTTGCTGTCAAGCCCACCAGCTGCCCCGGACGGCAACCTCCAAACGTAAACTATCCCTCACCACCACACAACGAATTCTCAAATGTTGGTGGGTAAAGTTTTCTCTTATAGCAGATCTAAGGTTGTCCCATAATAGGGGTGATGGGGGGCGGCGGGTGAGGGCTCAGACGCCACACTCAGGTCGTGAATCAACGGAAGAAAAAAAAATCTTAAACGTTTATCTTTTCCATCAATCGAGAAGGCGCCATTTTGAAATAATTGGATGGAGGTGGAGGGTCCTCGCTATGGGGGGGGGAGGGGGGACACAGCCTTGTCTCCCCCCATCTCCCCCCACCTTCCCCTAGCCCCCCCTCCCTTCCCCCCATCCGCCCTGGAGCCGCCGGTGCTGGTGGTAGGACAACTCATCTAACTGTCTCCCTTAAACAACGACACAAATACAGCGGCCTGGGGAGTGGTCGGACATGGACTGAGAAACAACCTTCAGTAAATGTTTGAGTATATTCTCGGCTACGTGGCAGAACGACTTATGACTTTCTTGACTTGACGCCACACGAAATAAAACCAACCTAACCTAATCTAACCTAACCATACCATACCATACCATAAACACGACTATCTTGGTCCTGTCGGTTTGATTTTAAGGCTTCTCCTTGAGCCCCGAGAGTAAAACCTAAGCTGGTATAGTCGCCATCAAAGGACGAGTTAAACAGGGTGGGAAAAAGAAAAAGAGTGCCCAGGAAACATCACACCAAGTTGTCGCCACTCCTGGACCCCATGTGCTGCCAGCGTCTCAAGCTTTAACACACACACACACACACACACACACACACACACACACACACCACACACACACACACACACGTAAAGAATGAACATGGTCAAAGGGACGAGAACACGACTGAGAAAGAAATCGGAATGGCACTTGAAGAAACTGGAACGCGGGTGAGAAGAAGCCAGCCTTGGGAGTAACTGGAAATACGTCTGCAGGAAAAGATTGTATCAAGGGCGATGTAGCAGCAGAGACACAATGGACAATAAAAGTGACGAAAAGAGGAGGGAGGGAGGGGAGGGAGGGAGGGATGGAGGGGGGGAGGGAGGAAGGAGGGAGGGGAGGAGGAAGGAGGGAGGGGGAGGGAGTGAAGGAGGGAGGACCAGCGGAGAGAGTCACAAAGAGAATAAAGAGTCAAAAGGATTTCTATCTCTTTCTTCCTGTAATCGATGACGTGAAAAGACGAATAGTCAGTCAGCTTGGTAGGTTATTTGGTCAGCTGTTTCACTTGATAGTTGTAATATGGCTAATGTAACTACGGAGACTTTTATTATTTTTTTAAGTTTGTTTTCAGAAATAGCTGGTAAGGATCACTATCACCAAACTTTATTGAAGATGTTTTAGTCTGTTAGGATGAGTTTGTCGCTGCCTGCATGATTCGCTTCTCTCACTGGCAGTAACTTCTCGTCGTCTGTGTTGTTGACTTAAGTGTTCAGGGATATCTTGACGTCTTATCTGGATCACTTGAAGATGAGACACCTCAGTTTATTTCACTTTATGATTAAACAACATAATACCAACCTAACTTAACCTAATGCCAACCAAACCTAACCTAACCTAACCTAACCAAAGCTTACCTTACCTTACCTTACCTTACCTTACCTTACCTTACCTTACCTAACTCCTCCAGATAGCATTTAAAGATTATCAATTATAATTACAATGCGCATTAATTATCATGAGGAGAGCATGACGAGACAGGAGAGAGAGAGGAGGGGAGGGGATTGTTTTGCTGGTGGTACTATCATTGGACAGCCATTAGCAGCAGCACTTACACAGGGGAGTTCAGGTCCATTACAGCACCCTGCCCTTGTTTGTACAGCTTCCTGTGCTCCCAGGGCCTCTCCTTGTGGTGCTTCACTAGGGTGGAAGCTTTCATTAGTTTATGTTACTTCGTGGCGTTAAGTGAGTGCGTGAATTAATTAGTGAGTAAGAGTGAGTGAATGAGTCAGTGAGGGATAACTATTGAATAATGTGAGGAAAGACACAGTGCTGTTATCATCCAAGATATTTACAGATGATGTCTCTCAATAGCTAAAGAACACAGGGGGAAGGCCATGAAACTCTTGCACTTGGTGATTCGATCCGCCTGACGAGTTCACCTGTACAGTCTAATTAACATTTACACCTGAGCTTTTATTCCACCTTATAATTAATGGGATGTTATAGTGATTCAAAGTTATAATTGTGAATGATACTGTTATTAGTATTTACTATGGTATTGATGTAATTGAAATTGTAATGGTATTTGGAAATATTAATTGGATTTGGTTAAGGGAAATAATATACCGTTAATGGAGATTTTAATTATGGATGATATTATTAATGGGATTTAGTGATAAACATTGTATTGGTGATATAGATGATACTGATAATGGTTAATGGGAGTGATAGTTTAGTGACAATCAATAATGATGATGGAATTGAATCGAATGGTGATGATAATTGAATGTTTAATGGTATTAGTCATGGTGATGATGGTGATAATGATGGTTGATGGTATTGATGATGTCACCACCACTATTACCTCCATCACTACTACCACCACCACTACTACCACCAACACAACCACCACCACTACCACCACCCCACTACCCACCACTCCCACCACCACCACCACTACTACCACCACTACAACCACCACCACCACCACCACCACCCACCACCACCACCCCATCACCACCACCACCACACTACTACCATCACCACCACCATTACTACCACCACCACCACCACCACCACCACCAACCACCACCACCACCACCACCACACCACCACCACTACTCCCACCACCACCATCCATCACCACCAACCACCACCACCACCAACCACCACCACCACCACCACCACAACCAACACTGCCACCAACCACCCACCAACCACCACCACCACCACCAACCACCAACCAACCACCAACCTACCACACCACCACCACCACAACCACCACCACCACCACCAACCACCACCCAACCAATGCCACCACCCAACCACCACCACACCACCTCACCAACCACCAATCATCAAACCCAATCAACTAACTACCACCATCAACCAATCAACTATCACCACCAACCACCACCACCACCACCACCACCACCACCACCCTCACCACCACTCACCACCACCACCACCCACCACCACCAATTCCACCACCACCACCACCAACACCACTCACCACCACCACCACCACCACCACAAACCAATACTGCCACCACCACCACCACCACTACTACCAACCACCACCACCAACCAATGCTACCACCACCACCACTACTCCACCAACCACTACCACCACACCACCACCACCACCACCACCACCACTACCACCACAACTACCACCACCAACCAACCACCACCACTACCACCACCACCACCACTTTCCCACCATCACCACCACCCACCACCACTACCACCACCACTACCCCACTCAACCACCACTCCCATCACCACCACCATCACCACCACCACCACCAACCACCACCAACTAATTACTACAACCAACACCACCAACCAACCATTCACCAATCACCACCACCCACCACCACCACCACCAACCACCACCACCAATCACCAACTACCACCAACAACCACCACCACCAATCAATCACCACCAACCACACCACCAGCACCACCAACAACCAACCACCACCAATCACCAACCACCACCACCACCACCACCAATTACCACCAACTAATCACCACCACCAACCAACCAACCAACCAACCAACAACTACCAACCTCAACCAACCTCAACCACCACCAATCAACTCAACCAACTCAACCAACCACCACCACCAACCACCACCACCAACCAACTACTCACCACAATCACCATACTAATCACCACCACCACCAATTCCATCACCACCACCACACTCCACCAATCTCAACGCCACCAACCACCAACCACCACCACCACCACCAACCACCACCACCACCACCAACCAACCACCACCACCAACCACCACCACCACCAACCACCATCCCACCACCACCACTCCCACCAACCAACCAACCACCAATCCCAATCAACCACCACCACCACCACCACCAACCAACCACCACCACCACCACTACCACCAACCACCACCACTCACCAACCACCACTCTCACCAACTCACACTCACCACCACCAATCTCACCACCACCACCACCACCACCACAAACCACCACCACCAACCACCACCACCACCAACCACCACCACCACCACCACCACCACCACCAACCACCACCACCAACCACCACCAACCACCAACCAACCAACGCCACCACCAACCACCACCAACCACTAACAACACACCACCAACTCAACCACCACCAACCAACCACCACCACCAACCCCACCACCAACCAACCAACCAACCAACCACCAACCAATCAACCAACCACACCACCACCACCACCACCACCACCACTACCACCACCACCACCACCACCACCACCACCACCACCACCCCACCACCACACTCAATCCCACCACCACCAATCCACCACCAACTCACACCACCTCAACCACCACCACCAACCACCACTCACCACCACCACCACCACCACCACAACCACCACCACCACCACCAACCACTCCCAATCTCACCACCACCACCACCACCACCACACCACCACCCCACCTCACCACCACCACCATCATCACCACCACCACCACCACCACCACCACCACTACCACCACCACCACCACCACCACCACCACCACCACCACCACCACCACCAACACCACCACCAACCAACCACCAACCAACCACCACCACCACCCCACCACCACCCCACCACCACCAACCACCACCACCACCACCACCACCACAACACCACACACCACTACCACCACCACCACCACAACCACCAACACACCACCACCCACCACCACCACACCACCACACACCACCACCACTCCCACTCACCACCAACCCCATCACCACCACCCACCACCACCACTCACCACCACTACTCACCACCACCACCACAACCCAATACCACCACCACCACCACCACCACCACCTCACCACCACCACCACCACCAATCACCACCACCACCATCAACAACCACCACCACCACCACCCCACCACCACCACACCAATTCACCAACCTCAATCACCACCACCACCACCAATCCACCAACCACCACCACCACCACCACCACCACCACACCACAACCACTCACACCAACCACCACCCCACCACCACCACCCACCACCACCACCACCACCACCACCAACCAACCCCACCACCAACCACCACCACAACCACCACCAACTCCACCACCACCACCACACCACCACCACCACCAACTCAACCACCACAACCCCACCACCACCACCAATCATCACCACCACCAACAACCACACCAATCACCCCACCACTCAACCACAACCACCACCACCACCACAACCAACTTACCACCACCACCACCACCACACCATCTCACCACCACCACCACACCACCACCACCACCACACCACCACCACCACTATTGACTCACATCATCCGGGCCTCCAACTTCTGCCTGACTCTGAGAATTGTGTAAATATTCGCGTCAGATTTCGGTTACCTGAAGTTTGCTTAGTATTTGTGGTACCTTGATCATGTTTCCGGAGGGGAAGAGAGGGGAGAGAGGAGAGGGAGATGAAGAGGGAATGGAGGGGAGGGGAAAGAAGTTGGAGGGGAGACAGAGGAGGGGAAGGAGAAAAGGGGAAGATAGGGGAGAGAGACAGGACAGGGGAGGAAAGAGGGTGAGGGGAGAGAGAAAAGGGAGGAGAGGACAAGGGAAGAGAGGGAGAATGAGAGAGAGAGAGAGAGTAGGGAAAAGGAGGGGAGTTAAATATAGGGAAGAGATGTTTAGACAGAAGGAAGGGGAGGGAATGACGGAAGAGGGGAAAGAGGAAGGGAGAGATACAGAGAGGTCCTTAAAACCTATGGCAGAAATGTTTGGAAAGGAGAGCGAAGAAAGAAAAAAATGGGAGAGGATACAAGAATGGAGAGAGAGAGAGAGAGATGCAAATACACTCAGGGTTCCACTAAACTATGTGAGACTTTACGGACGAGGGTGGGGGAGGAGGAGGAGGAGGAGGGGGGAAGAGTCAACCACAGGAACGGAGGAATAAACAGAGATAATAATCCAAGGACTAAGGGAAGAGGGGTAAGAAGAAGGTAAAATCTGAGAACAGTGAAAGGGGAGAATAAGGAGAAAGAAGGAAGAGGGAGAGAGAGGAGATTAGCCATGAATGTATATAGGAAGATGGGGATAATCCGAGAACACAGGAATTAGTGGAAGGAAAGGGTGGCAATGAGAGCACAGAAAGAGGAACACACACACACACACACACACAGAGGCGTTCACTGCCACAACACACACACAGGCGTTCACTACCACAACACACACAGGGGCGTTCACTACTACAACACACAGAGGCGCGTACTACCACAACACACACAGAGGCGTTCACTACCACAACATACAAGAGGCGTTCACTACCACAACACACACAGAGGCGTTCACTACCACAACACACACAGAGGCGTTCACTACCACAACACACACAGAGGCGTTCAGTAAGACCGTCACCGCGTTATTATTGGGCCCAAGGGCGCCCTCCATCACCACGGTAGCCTCTCCACCCATGCAGATAATCCCCTCACACAACTCCAACACTACACCTCCACCATCACCACAACTCCAACACTACACCTCCACCATTACCACAACACCAACACTACATCTCCACCATCACCACAACACCAACACTACACCTCCACCATCACCACAACTCCAACACTACACCTCCACCATCACCACAACACCAACACTACATCTCCACCATCACCACAACACCAACACTACACCTCCACCATCACCACCACCAACACTACCTTTTCCCGCAATAGAAATGGAAAGAGGATAAAGACCCAAGATTGAAGGAAGGAAGGAAGGAAGGAAGGAAGGAAGGAAGGGTTGGGGAGGGTGTCATATCCATCAGTCATCTGCCTTAAAGGACACGAGCAAGGACACACACACACACACACACACACACACACACACACACACACACACACACACACACACACACACACACACACACACACACACACACACACACACACACACACACACACACACACACACACACACACACACACACACACACGTCAACCATTCACGAGAGTCGGTACAAGAACATAGTGATTGATGGAGTTGTAAACGATGGGTGCTGGAGGAAGGGGAGGGAATGAAGGAGGCCAAAAAGGGGAGGGAAGGGAAGAAGGAGGCCAAAAGGAGGGAAGAATGAAGGAGGCCAAAAGGGGAGGGGAAGGAAGGAGGCCAAATGAGGGAAGGAAGGGAGGCCAATGGGGAGGAAGGAAGGGAGGCCAAAGGGGGAAGGAATGAAGGAGGCCAAATGGGAGGGAAGGAAGGAGGCCAAAAGGGAAGGGAATGAAGGAGGCCAAAGGAGGGAAGGAATGAAGGAGGCCAAAGGAGGGAAGGAATGAAGGAGGCCAAAAGGGAGGGAAGGAAGGGAGGCCAAATGGGGAGGGAAGGAAGGAGGCCAAATGGGAGGGAATGAAGGGAGGCCAAAAGGGAGGGAAGGGAATGAAGGAGCCAAAAGGAGGGAGGAATGAAGGGAGGCCAAAAGGGAGGGAAGGAAGGAGCGGGAAGGAAGGAGGCCAAGGGGAAGGAATGAGGAGGCCAAATGGAGGGAAGGAAGGAGGCCAAAAGGAGGGAGGGAATGAAGGAGGCCAAAAGGAGGGAGGGAATGAAGGGAGGCCAAAAGGAGGGAAGGAAGGGGAGGCCAAAAGGGGGAAGGGAATGAAGGGAGGCCAAATGGGAGGGAAGGAAGGGAGGCCAAAAGGAGGGAATGAAGGAGGCCAAAAGGAGGGAGGGAAGGAAGGGAGGCCAGCTAGACGTTGGAGGAAGGAGGGAAGGAAGGAGGCCAGCAAGTAGAACGTTGGAGAAAGAGAAGGGAATGGGAGGCCAGCCCGAAGAACGTTGGAGGAAGGGAGGGAGGAAGGGAGGCCAAAAAGGGAGGGAGGGAAGGAAGGGAGGCCAGCTAGTAGAACGTTGGAGGAAAGGGAGGGAATGGGAGGCCAGCTCGAAGAACGTTGGAGGAAGGGAGGGGGAGGAAGGGAGGCCAGAAGGGAAGGGAAGGAAGGAGGCCAGCTAATAGAACGTTGGAGGAAGGAGGGAGGGAGGTCAGCTTGTAGGAAGCGAGGCCAGCATAGAACGTTGGGGGAAAGGGAAGGAATGGGTGGCCAGTTAGTAAAACGTTGGGGGGAAAGGGAGGGGGAAAGGAAGCCAGAAGGGAAGGGAGGGAAGGGAGGAGGCCAGCTTGTAGGACGTTGGAGGAAGGGAAGGAAGGGAGGCCAGCTATAGGACGTTGGAGGAAGGAGGGAAGGAGGGATGCCAGAAGGAGGGAGGAAGGAAGGGAGGCCAGAAGGGAGGGTAGGAAGGGAAGTTAGCTGAAGGAGGTGGTGTACATATAGTGTCAACGTTAGGAGAGGGTCTGGTGAGGACTGCCCTAAAAGCTCCGTCCATCCCGATAACACTGTTACGGTGTGTCAACATGCGGCATCTTGAGGGCTTCTCTCTCTCTCCAGCCACACCACGGGGCATATTTTGGAATGAGAGGAGGTTGTGTAGTTTATTTGGGTATACAGTATGTGTATTTAGGTAAACGTGCACAGACCTATTGATACACACACACACACACACACACAAAGTATATATGCGACTGTGTTTTTGTTTTTATGTTTGTTTGTGTGCTTGTTTTTTTTTTTTTTTTTTTGGGGTGGGATGTGTTCCATGTAGATTTGTCTGCCAGCACCCAGGTGAGGATGAGTGTTTTGGTCCTCCTCCTCCTCCTGCCCCTAGTCTTAAGAGTCGTGTGGCTCAGGTCCTGAGAGAGACGGAGATGGGAAAAGGAGAGAAGAGAGACAATGAGACTAGAAAAATGGATGATAGAGGGTGAGAGACAAACACACACACACACACACACACACACACACACACACACAGGATGAAGAAAGACAATGGGAAAGACAGAGAAATACAAAACACTTACAAATATCTTTCGTTTTTTAAATATTTGAAGTTATAAAAAAAATTGCATACATGGTGTTTGAATAACGGATTTTTACTCCAGATATATATATATATAAGCGTAAAAAATTCGCTGATATAAATCATAGCGAGGAAAAGTAAGAGAGAGAAAATGCCTTGCAAGAGACGTATATGTTTCTTTACGGGATAATCTGCAATATGTTGGCTGACACACAAGAGACACATTTTTCATCTTAAAGACAAATATAAGGAAAAGAACCTCCGAGGCGAGCATAAACGTCAGGTGGGGGTGTAATGGTACGGTAACTCTCACATTGGCAGTTGTGATGGACGAGGTCAGGGGTCATGTCGATACCGTCCGTGTTCGGGGGTGTACGAAACTTTTTTGGGCCCGAACATTTTTTTTTTGGGGGGGTTGGAAGGTTTATGTCGATACTGTGTTTATTGTTATTATATGTTAGTGAGTTGCATGTACTATACTACCATTACCACAGTCACCATCACAACACACCACAACCACGACACACACACCACAACCACGACACACATCCACCACAACCACGACACACATCCACCACAACCACGACACACATCCACCACAACCACGACACACATCCACCACAACCGTACACATCCACCACAACCACGACACACATCCACCACAACCACGACACACATCCACCACAACCACGACACACATCCACCACAACCACGAAACACATCCACCACAACCACGGCACACATCCACCGCAACCACGACACACATCCACCACAACCACGGCACACATCCACCGCAACCACGACACATATCCACCACAACTACTACACACCACCACCACCACTACACATAACCACCACAACCACCACACACCACCATTCACTATCACCACCTACATTCCAACACATTACTTCCAAAACACCATCAAAACCTTCACCAAGTACTGTACACCCCATTAGACACCACATTCAACACCACCACCACCACTACTATCACCATTAGCCACGCCCTACTACAACTACCACCACCACTATCACCATTAGCCACGCACCCGACAACCACCACCACCTACATCACCATTAGCCACACACCACTACAACCACCACCACTACCACCACACTACCACCACTCCAAGCAGCACCACACAAGTTCCCTCAGTAACCTTACTCCACTGGCCAACAATTATCACGTTTTACGGAAGGTTGAGGAGGACCCGCCTGGAGGAGGAGGAACCCGCCCGTCTGCCTGTGTTGATGTTTCTTTACCCACCAACAGTTACCTCCGGCAGTCATCCCAGTGTTCACCATCTCGTGTTGTCGCGCCGCTTTATCTTATTTGATTGTATTTTGTTTTTGTCATTAATAAAAATAATAAGGAATTGAAGATAAAATGGCTGTTATATAGACTGGTCGTGATGAGGATTATAAATTGACTTATATATATATGGTCTTGGATATAGAAGAATAATAGTTACGTTATTATTATTATTATTATTATTATTATTATTATTATTGTTATTATTATTGTTATTATTATTATTATTATTATTACGTATATTTTAGTCACTACCGGATATAATAAAGAATCTATTGTCACCAGCATAAGAAAACAAATTCGGGGGGAAAATGTAGGAAAATGTGTGGTGTGATTTTCTGGATCCCGTGGGAGAGGTCAGGTTTCTTGGGGCGGTGTGAGGGAGGGAGGGAGAGGAAAAATAAGGGAGGAGAGTGAGAGGTAGGGAGGGGAGGAAGAGATGGGGGAGGGGCAAAAATAAGGGAGGGAGGGAGGGAGACGCAGAAGTACAGTAAAGATGAAGCCTCTCGGAGCGACAACAACTCCCGACAGCGTAATGATGCTATTCTGTTTTACCTCTTGTCAGTTATTGTTTATTTTTGACAGTCGCTTGATTTGTTTTAATTGCTCGTTTCTTTGTTTTTAATTGCTTATTTTCAATATATATTTGTTTTTGTTTCATTATTTGGGTTTATTTCTGAATTTATTAGTTTCTTCAGTCCATTTCTTTTGTTTCGCTCTTATTTCTTTCTGTGCGATTTATTTTATTGTTTTTTTTTTATTTCTTGCCCCTCATATTTTTTTTGGTGGGGGGAAGATTTATCACTTTCTTGTTCAGTATTTGTTTTTATTCTAATTTTTACTTATTTTCTTGTTTTACAGCCACAAGTGCATATGTTTGTCATTGTTTTTATCTCTGGAAACACAACAACGATAACAATAACAATCACAACCACATCAATGACAACCACAACAACAATCACAACAGCAACAGTCGCAACAACTGCAACAACCACAACAACAACAATCACAATCACCGAAAACGACAATCACAACAACACTATACCTGACCGTACTGAGTGTTCGTCATATATCTAACTAATATTGTTATAAAAGAAAATTAGTATCGCCTGATGTTTAACCCTCCCCAGCTTATTTGACCGGATGATAAAACACCCTAACGCTACTTGAGGAGTTTTGGTTAGGTTAGGTTTGGTTTGGTTTGGTTAGGTTTGGTGAGTGAGGAGAGAAGTAAATTAATGTACAGTAGTACTTAAAGAGAGTTGCTAGTGAATTATAAATGAAGGCGCCCAAATATATTCTTGTCACATACGAGTATATTCTTCATGTATGCAAACAACAAATAATTATAACTATAGACAAAACACACACACACACACACACACACACACACACACACACACACACACTACTACTACTACTACTACTACTACGACTACTTACTACTACTTTGCTGTCACTCGGAATTGAGTATGACGATCATCCAGCTATGATACAATGATATGAGTTATTAGGGATGTCACCTAGGTTGGTGAGTTTTGAGGTGACTAAAGAGGCCGATACGGGACCGGCAGAGTTGTTCACATGAGTTGCACATGTGGAGAGCTACATCGAGTGCGGGAGGGGCGGCGGCAGCGTTTTTCCGGCGTTGGCGCTTGTCTGCCTTGGTTTGCAGTCGGGCTAACTCGAAAGTATTGACACCTTCTCGGTAGTCCTCCTCCAAGCGTTACGTTGTAGAGTAATCGACTCCCAGGTGAGGGTTTCGATTTGGCACTTTTTAGGATTGTCTTAAGACTATCCTTATACCTTTTCAGTTGCCCGCCGGCTTTACGTTTACTATTCGTTAGGTGACTGTAAAGTAGCTGCTTTGGCAGTCTACTGTCGTCCAAGCGGGAAACATGGCCAGTCCAACGTAGTTGTTCATGGATAATGGTTGCCTCGATGCTCCTACAGTTGGTGTCAGCAAGAATATTGGCATTTGTTCTTTTGTCTTCCCAGCAAACTCGGAGGATGGAACGTAGACTGAGATGGTGAAAGTTTTCAAGTGCCTTGAGGTGCCTCCTGTATGTGACCCATGTCTTGCTGCAATATAGCAGGGTGGGGAGGACCACTGCTCGATATACGTGTAACTTTGTAGATAATTTCAGCTCCCTACAGCTGAAGACACGATTTCGGAGTCTGCCAAAGGCTTGAGATGCACATCTGATCCGATGCTGAATCTTTTTATCGATTTCCGCGGTGGTGGACACGTCGGAGCCAAGATACTCAAAGTGGGTAACATTAGAGAGGGTAGTACCGTTAAGCTGGATGGGTGGTGGAGGTGTGTCTGAACCAGGGGCAGGTTGAAAGAGAATCTGAGTCTTACATACATTCACCTCAAAGTCGAAGTGTGCATACGCATCTGTGTAGGTGTTCAGGATCTCCTGTAGGTCGTGTTCAGAGTGAGCAACAAGGGTGAGGTCGTCTGCATATTGAAGTTCAGTAATGGAAGCTGCCGACACCTTTGGTCTTGCCTGGAGTCGTCTTATGTTGAAAAGACCCTTCATCCGGTACTCGATGTCCACCCCGCTGGCTAAAATGGCACTGGCACGAGTAAGTAAGGCAGCCAAGAAAATGGAAAAGAGAGTTGGTGCCAGTACACATCCTTGTTTCACCTCCGTTTGGATGGAGAAAAACTCAGACTGGGTGCCATTGTGCAGGACACTGCTGTTGATGCCATCGTGGAGTTGCCTCACAATGGTGATGAATTTGGGGAGGCAACCAAAACTGCTGAGGGTCCACCAGAAGGCTTCCCTGTTTACCGAGTTGAAGGCCTTCGTTAAATCGATGAAAGCCATGTACAGGTCACGATGCTGTTCTCTGCACTTTTCCTTTATCTGGCGGGCACCAAAGATCATGTCAGTGGTGCCACATGATGGTGTAATGCCACATTGAGATTCTGGGAGGAAGTTTTCTGCCTCAGGAATAAATCAGTTTCGGAGAACTCGGGCGATAATCTTGCCAGCTACGGAGAGCAGCAAGATCCGTGGTAATTGCCACAGTCTGACCGGTCTCCCTTCTTTTTATAAATATTGATGATGGTGGCGTCTTTAAAAGCTTGGCCTCTTTTTCCCTTAAATTCTCCAGGAGAGAGTGGGGACGGCTGGTTCGCAGAGGTCCTCCTGCTTTATACACTTCGGCTGGGATTCCATCAGGCCCTGGGGCTTTGTTATTTTTCATCTGTTTGATGGCAGTAGCTAACTCATCTAGGGATGAAGGATAACTGAGGTGGGTCAGCTCTGGATGTCGAGGGCCCTGCTGGGTAGTCAGGACATCCACATCGGTGTTTCGGTTGAGCAGTGAATGGTAGTTCTATTTCCAACGCTGAAGGAAGCTTTCATCATCTTTAATTATGAATTACCGTCGGGTGAGTGGAGGGGGGCTGTGCCACGAGTGATTGGCCCATAAAATGGAGTTGGAAAACTCATGCATTTTGTGCTGATCTGCAATTTTTTGTGTTTCACATGAATTATTTTTAAACCACTCGTTCTTTAGATTGCGAAGTTCCCGCTGGGCTGTCGCTTTCTTTTTGCGGAAGGTATCAGTTTTGTTCTGAGACTGAGGGTTGTTTTGCCAGTCAGTTAAAGCAGTATGTTTATCATCGATGAGTACTTTGATTGCCGGGTCAATTTCTTCAAACTATTCCTGGTGTATTCTTTCGATCTGGCCGAGGGTCTCTGCAAGTTTTTGTCATGACAGTGTCGAGAGTACCTCATTCGGCACTGGGATTTGCATTGTTTGCTGTTGGGTTGTTTATCAACCCATGTTCGAGCTGCTCTCTGAAATCATGTGGTACCACTGGATCCTCCAGACACTTAGTGTTAAAACTTCTTCTGGAGGCTTGCTGCCTTCGCCTTTTTGGGGCAACGTGAAGTGAGAGCTTGGCTCTGACGAGCCTAAGATCAGTTTCGCATTGGTCTAAGCCACGAATGGCTCGGGTGATGAGGACATCTCGACAATCACTTTCTCTGATAATGATGTAGTCAATGACATGCCAGTGTTTGGATCATGGGTGTTGCCACTAACCCTTAAACTTGTCGGCCTGCCTAAACAAGGTATTGGTGATAGTGAGGTTGTCCGCAGCACACTTCCTGAGGAGGAGTAGGCCGTTGGGGATACACTTGCCTAGTCAATTTCTCCCTATGATTCCCTGTGAAATGTCAGCATCTCTGCCAACTCTGGCATTTAAGTCACTAAGGAGCACAACTTTATCTTCTCTGGGGATAGAGGTTAGCACTGTTGAGGTCTGTGTAAAAGACCTCGTTGATGTCATCCTCTGCATCCAGTGTTGGGGCGTATGCACTGATGAAAAAGGCATGACGTGAGTGATTCAGTGGAACTCGAAGCATCATGAGGCGCTCGTTGATCCAAATAGGCATTTTAGTTAGCCTATGTAGGATGCGTTTGCGGGTGGCAAAAACAACTCCATAAATGCAGTTTCTTTCCCCAGCAGGTTTACCCTTCCAGAAGAAAGTATAGCCAGACGCCTGTTCTGTGAGTTGACCCTCGTTTGGGAGCCGGGTCTCACTAATGGCTGCTCTGTCGATGTTATAGCTAGCCAGCTGTTTTGCCACAAGTGCGGTTTTCTTTTCAGGACGCTCATTTGTGCCAGTATCGAGAAGGGTCTGTACATTCTATGCAGCGTCCATAAAAGGTTATATAGTTTGTTTTTGTTTGGATTTTGATTTTGTTTTCGACTGCATAAGGATGACCTTACTGGGTGCGGTTGCCCAGTCAGGTTGTTTTTTTAGGCAGGCTATGTTTAGGGCATCCTTTTCTAGCCCCCTCCCCATGTGGGGTGAGCAGAGTGGCTACTCAAAAGGGCTGCTCAGTCGCACAGACAGGACCGGAGTGCACTGCTGCCTAGATCCCAGTGCATACATGACCATCTTATCTGTGTCGCCCATGTACAGAGTTATGACTAGAGAGTCCCAGCAGTCATCTCTGCCTGTTCCTATCACCACTCGTCCGTCGCCATAGGACTTTTGGGGCATAAGGTTTTCATGATGATGAGGAGTTTGATCAACTGGATGATCGCTGCGCATGAGTTGATTTATGTGGTGAGGCAGGAGTGCAGACTGCAACAACACATCTTGGCATTGCCTTCGTCCACCGGTGTAGTCGTTGCGTTCCCATAGTGGTCACCTCTTCCGCCTATAACGCCGTTGTAGTCTTGTTGGAGTTCTGTAAATATGTCTGCCTGATGCGGCGCTCCACTGCAGATTTTTCGATCGGGGTTTACTCCCATAGCCTTATACCTACCAAGATTAATCCACAAGGGCAATGGTTGGTAGGCTCCAGGACGTGTCCACATGCCAATGGGCCTATGCGCCGTCCCTCTGGGACCCACTGCTACTCCGAGATCCCATGCTGGTCTAGCGTGGGCCCCCGAGCCACCCAGTTACCGTGTGTTGCCACGAGGAGGCACAACAGGAGTGTTGGTGGTGAGGAGGTTGTGTACTGGCAGGGGAAGACATATGCAAGTTGCTTCCCTGTTCGCCACGAAGACTAGCCAGGGGCGGTTGTTGAAAGCGAGAAGGAACAAGCAGTGCTTACACTTTAACACTGACATAATGTTGTCGCACTAGACGCATTTCACCACCCTGTGTGCTAATACACACATAACACATATTCATATTTTCCATCTTATAATCGAGACGCCATTATAAAGCGCTGTTTTATCCAAAGAGAAGTAATATACAACACAATGCAATTAAAATGTCGCTGCTACAATATGTGAAATGACAATATGCCATTTTTTTAACAATATAAACCAAGGTTATAACAATTAAGAAGTACAATACCCTAAAGGAACAATAGAACTTAAAATAACAATAATGAGAAAGGTTCATAAACACCGTAAAGGTTCATAAACGCCATAAAGAATCGAGCTCTATTGTACTTACTGTTACAGTACTCGTAAACAATAGAGCGTCGGGCTATGGCGGGTTACGGGGGTGGAGGAGAGTAATTCAGAGTAAGTGACTGAGTGTTAGTATACTCAAGGCGTCCGGTGAGGATAGCAGCAGCTCAACAAAGCTCTCGGAGATTTGTTCACCGGCGACGACATGTAGAATCCATTTTTACTCTTGTTATGCTTGACAATACGTAAGGAGGTGTATACAGTGAAGGAGAAACTATGTTTGGGGCCTTCTCTGGTTCCTTACTGAATATGAATGGCCAAACAAACACCCCTGCTACCCCCCTCACCTCCACCACCATTACCAGCCAACCCTCTCAGCTACCCCAACCACCACCACTACCAGCTAACCCTCCCTACTACCCCAACCACTACTGCCAACTACCCCCCCCCGAGGCAAAAGAGATCCGATCCGACAGTTTTACATCAGAATTTTAGGATTTAGTGGAAAATTACATATGTTGCCGAAGGGATTCTCAATATAACAACAACAGGTTTTGAATGAAGTTTATCCAGCCGAACGTGTTCCTACATGAGACAATGTTAATAATTCTGACTTGTTTATTTTGTTGTTGTTTACTACTAGATGGAGGGTTACTGACAGCAAGAGGAAGGACAGGCCATGATTTGTGTATCAACAGTTTTATAATAAATTTAATAGGAAAATTCCCAGATGACAGTTACGTACATGTGTGTGTGTGTGTGTGTGTGTACATAAATACAAACTGGTATAGTACTACTACTTCTACTACTTTTTTTTTTTACGTGGCCTCCAGCCTCCCCCAATAGCCACACCTTCACCGCCATTTTATTACCTTAAAACTAACTATCCTAATACATAAGTAGCTACCCTGTCTGTGTTGAGTTAGTTGAGCCGCAGATCTATGCGGCATTCAGTGACTGTTGCCTCAAAGTCAACATCTGTGACTGTTGTCGGCTTTGGGGCCGATGCTCTCGTTCCCCTGAGGCAGAGCAATGCAGACCTAAGCAGAGAGAATGGCAGTCGACATCTCAACCAGGCTGTAACATAACTTCTGGGCTGCTGCTTCTGTTCGGATAACACCTCCGCGAGTCTGGCATAGAAACATCTTGCACTTGGTCCCATCCCGCCAGAGGTTGTGAACACCAGAGTAGTGAAGCTGCCCAATCAACGTTCTGAATTCTCTCCCCATATTCCCTTATTTTGTCGTTTTCGTTCCTCCTGTGTGCAGCATCGAGAGCTAGGTTGCGGTGATATGCGGCCATGGGATAAAAAATCCTTATGTCAAAAAAGGGCGCCGCAGCCCCTGTCCAGACCCTCGACCACACGTCCAATGGAAGGAGGGGCGGTTCCACCATGACGTCGTGGCAGATTTCCTTCAGTAGATTTGCTGTTAGATCCCTTATTTCGTCATGCCTCATGCATGCGAAGCCCCCTTTCTTGCACACCTTGGCGTGGTCGATGTCATAAGATGAGCCGCACACGCATTGGGAGGGCAAACCTTCTACTGGCCTACCGTACCTTAGAGCAATGGCATCTGTGAATTCTTGTTTATGAAGAATGAAGCCTTTTGCCCTTATCGGTAACGTTGTTAACCAGTTCGAGGCGCCCACCTCCTGCGCTATATCTACTTTTCTTTTCACGTTCTCTGGCACTTGTTGCAACAGTTGTTGCAGTTTATCACTTTGGGTGTGCTGCTGCTCTGTCGTAATGGACCGTCAAATCTTGTTTAATTCGTTGGTATCCACCTGACTTGCTGCATTCTGATCTATTGTGTACTCAGTGAGAGCTGCCGTGAGCTTGACAGAGTTCTGATGTTCTGTACTGGCAAGCTCCACTTGTGATAAGTCAATCCCAGTCCTCCTAGTCTCGGTGGTAGTGCAAGGAGTGACCTTTCTGCCGGGGTTAAGTGAGGGTTATTCACTAGTGTTGGGATAAAAGCGACATTGATGGCTTCTTCCAGAGGACGGAGGAGGGGTCCGACATCAGGGATAGTGCGCATCAGGTAATTCCAGCGATGCTTGACTCCATGGGTGAATGCCGCAAAAGCCGCATGTGGCTCTGTTTTACCAATATCAGACAGTGCTTGGATTTCCCTAACCCACTCATTCACCTTTCCCGTTAAGTACTCGGTCTTGAAGTCTTTCGTGCCAATAACCGCACGGAGATGTCTTTGGCCTTCCTTTGTTATTTTGACCTCACTTCAGCCGAACACCTCCATTGCCCGTTCATAGTGTTCTGGCTTCACAATAGGGAAGGACTTGCTGGCGTTTGGGTGGTACCCTATTTGTGGACCTCGTGATGTTACCAGGTCCCACCACTTTTTGATGTCCTCCACTTTTCCTGCTCCTGTTAGGTCATCAGCGTGCGCCACTTGCTTGACCTCAGTTGTTTCATATTTTATTGTATGTTGGAACGCAGACAGGCCTAGTGCGTACATTGTCATGGCGACAGGGTCCCCCTGCGTTGTTCCCTCAGTTGACTGTATGGTGGTATCTCCTCTCAGGGCCTTGAAGCTTGTTATAAAGAGGTCTGATGGGTTCCTATAGATGTTTTCAACATACGTTTCAAAGCTTGGACACTTGCTCTTGATGTTGTGCAGTGTAGCCTTGCGGTTGAGTATGTTGAATGCGTTGGAAGCGTCGACCAGAAGTACTGCCTCACAATCACGCTGCTCAAATACCTTGCTCGTGGCATGAATAGCAGCTTCCCCTCCAGCCTGGTGGCCAGCACATACTTACAGCTGCCCTGACATCATCATTTACCACTTCCATTATGCATTTTCAAATGATCCGCCTCAGCACTTCCCCCACTCCTATAGGCCTACATCCCGGATTTTTATCCAGGAGAATGAGGCGGCAGACCGTCAGAGCATGGTGGTGGTGGCAGCACGAGGTTGCTAGCTTTACTGCAAGGGCGGCGATGGCATATCAGAGATCACTTGCTACGGCACCAAGGTACTTCTACTACTACTATTACTAATACTACTTGGCTCTTACTCAGAATCAAGTGGGACGATCATCCAGCTATAATACAATGATATGAGTTATTAAAGATGTCACCTTCATTGGTGAACTCTGAGGTGACTCAAGGCCGATACGGGACCGGTAGGGCTATCCACAGATGTTGTACTTGGGGGAGGGGGAGGGGGCAGCGGCAACGTCTTTCCGGCGCTGGCGCTTGTTTGCCTCGTTATGCAGTCGGGCTAACTCGAAAGTATTTACACCTTCTCGTGTGGTGCTCCTCCAAGCGTTATGATGTGGAGTAACCGTCTCCCAGGTGAGGGGTTCGATTTTGCACTTTTTTAGTTGCTCGCCAGCATTACGTTTACTATTCGTTAGGTGACTGTAAAGTAGCTGTTTTGGGAGTCTACTCTCGTCCATGCGGGTAACATGGGCAGTCCAACGTAGTTGTTCATGAATAATGGCAACCTCGAATCTCCTACAGTTGGGGTCAGCGAGAATACTGGCATTTGTTCTCTTGTCTTCCCAGCGAACTCGGAGGATGGAACGTAGACTACGTTGGTGAAAGTTTTCAAGTGCCTTGAAGTGCCTTCTGTAAGTGACCCATGTCTCACTGCCATATAGCAGGGTGGGGAGGACCACTACTCGATAAACGTACTACTTTGTATATAATTTCAGCTCCCTACAGCTGAAAAGACGAGTACAGAGTGTGACAAAGGCTTGAGGGTCCGCCAGAGAGCTTCCCTGTTGACCGAGTCAAAGGCCTTAGTAAGGTCGATGTAGGCCATGTACAAGTCACGACGTTGTTCTCTGCACTTTTCCTGTATCTGGTGAGCAGCAAAGACCATGTCAGTGGTGCCACGTGATGGTCTAAAACCACATTGAGATTCTGGGAGGAAGTTTTCTACCTCAAGAAGAAGTCTGTTTAGGAGGACTCGGGCGATAATCTTACCAGTTACGGACAGCAGCGAGATCTCGCGGTAGTTGCCAAAGTCTGACCGGTCTACCTTGTTCTTATAAATATGGAGGCGTCTTTACCATCTTGGGGGATTTTCTCCTCCCATATATTTTCCAGAAGAGAGTGCAGACGGCTAGTAACCAGAGGTCCTACTCCTTTATACACCTTGGCTGGGATTCCATCAGGTCCTGTGGCTCTGTTATTTTTCATCTGTTTGATGGCAGTTGAGGTGGGTCAGGTCTGGATGCTGAGGACCTACTGGGTAGTCAGGACATCCACATCGGTGTTTCGGTTGAGCAGGGAATGGTAGTGCTCTTTCCAGAACTGAAGGAGGCCTTCTTCGTCTTTAATTAGGGAGTTACCATCGGATGAGCGGAGGGGGGCCGCATCATGAGTAATTGGGCCATAAAATGTTTTAGTGGAATTGAAAAGTTCGTGCATCTTGTGTTGATTCCTTAATTTTTTGCGTTTCACATGCTTTATTTTTCCACTAGTCGTTCTTTAGATTGCGGAGTTTGCGTTGGGCCGCCACTTTCTTCTTGCGGAAGGTATCAGCTTTGGTCCGAGACTGAGGGTTGTTCAGCTAGTCAGTGAAAGCAGCACCTTTATCATCGACGAATACGTTGGAGTATTCTTTCGATCTGGCCGAGGGATTTTGGCTGTTTCTTATTGGGTTGTATATCAGCTCATCGTTGAGCTGCTCTCTGAAAGCATGTGCTCCCACTGGATCCTCCAGTCGCTTGGTGTTAAAACCTCGTCTGGAGGCTTGTTGCCTTCGCCGTTTTGGGGCGATGTGAAGGGAGAGCTTGACTCTAACGAGCCATGATCAGTGTGGCAGTGGTCTGAGCCACGCATGGCTCGGGTGATGAGGACATCTCGGCTATATATCTCTGACATTGATGTAGTCAATGAGATGCCAGTGAACTTGTCAGCCTGCCTAAACAAGGTGTTGGTGATATTGAGGTTGTGTGCAGCACTTGCTGAGGAGAAGTAGGAAGTTGGGACTACACCTGTCTACTATGTTTCTTCCTATGATTCCCTGCCAAATGTCAGCATCTTGCCAACTCTGGCATTGAAGTCACCAAGGAGCAGAACCTTATCTTCTCTGGGGAAAGAGGTAAGCACTCTGTCAAGGTCGGCATAAAGGCCTTGATGTCATCCTCTGCATCCAGTGTTGGGGCGTATGCACTGATGAAAAAGGCATAACGTGAGTGATTCGGTGGAATCGGAGTGCCATGAGGCGCTCGTTGACCCCAACGGGCATTTCAATTAACCTGTGTAGGTAGGATTGGCGAATGGCAAAGCCAACTCCATAAATGCGGTTTGTCTCCACAGCAGGCTTACCCAATCAGAGGAAGGTATAGCCAGACCTCGGTTCTGTGAGTCGATCTTCGTCTGGGAGCCGGGACTCGCTATTGGCTGCTATGTCGATGTTATATCTAGCCAGCTCTTTTGCCAGAAGGGCAGTTCTTCTTTCAGGACGCTCATTTGTGCCAGTATCCAGAAGGGTCCTGACATTCCATACCGTGACCATAAGAGGTTGTATAATTTGTTTTTGCTTTGATCTGTGATTGTGATTGTGTACGACTGCATGAGGATGACCTTACTGAGTGTTCTAGGCCTGTTAACTGCTGATTCCGTCTGGGTTAATGAGGCCGGAACATTTATATTATATAGGGTTTTAGTAGCAAAACCCAATTGTCTGTTATCCATTTATTGAGGATACAGTTCCAAATGTAGATCACCGTAACTTATCACTGTAGCTATGAGTGTTAAGAGAAGGATGGAGGCTATGTTAAATAGACCTGCTAAATACGTCCGTTCGGTGTGAGGGGTTGAGTAACAATGCCGGAGGGCGCCGGCCTTTTAATGCTGACCTTAACAGTCACTGGGGCGCGCCTCAAGGAACTTGCCCATTTGCCCATCACCTGATATGATCATGTCACCTCATAGCCAGTGGAAAGTTACAGGGGGTGATATGATTATATAAACACAATGTACTGCCCTGACATTTATATAAAGACTCAGGGGCTGATACATGAGTGCGGTTGTTCAATCAGGGTGGTTTTTTGGGCAAGCTATGTTTAGGGCACCTTTTCTAGCCCCTTTCCCATGTGGGGTGAGCAGAGTGGCTCCTCGAAAGGGCTGCTCAGTCGCACAGACAGGACCGGATTGTTCTGCTGCCTAGATCCCAGTGCAAAAAAACACGACCATCTTATATATGCCGCCCATGTGCAGAGTTGTGACTAGAAACTCCCGGCAGTCATCTCTGCCTGACCCGTCGCCACTCGTCTATCATCATAGGACTATTGGGGGTATAGGGGTTTTGATGATGATGAGAGCTATGATGAGCTGGATGATGGCTGAGAGTGAGTTGAATATGCGGTGAGGCAGGAGTGCAGGCTACAACTACACATATTGGCTCTTGCTGTTCCTGATCCAGTGGTGCAGGTGGTTGCAACGACTGGGGGAGAAAGAGTTGCATTGGACTGCCAATAGCCCAGTTAATTTAGGTTTCGCCTTAGTAGCTTGTCCATCTTGCATTGCCTTCATTCGCCGGTGTAGTCGTTGGGTTCCCATGATGGTGAGTCACCTCTTCCACCTACTGTATTCCGCCGTTGGGGTCTTTCTGGAGCTCTGTAAGGAGCGGGGCAGTGGTTGGTAGGCGCCAGGACGTGTCCACATGCCAGTGGGCCTATGCACCGTCCCTCTGGAGCCCACTTCTACTTCGAGATTCCTTGCTAGTCAAGCCTGGGCTCACGGCCAGTTACAGTGTGTTGCCACGAGGAGGCACAGCAGGAGTCTTGATGGTGAAGAGGCTGTGTACTGGCAGGGGAGGACTTACGCAAGGCTGCTTCCCTGTTTACCACGAGGGTTAACCAGTGGCATAGCTGAAAGCGGAAGGAAGCAATCAGTGCTTGCACCTTAACACTAACATAATGCTGCCACACTAGACGCCTTACATACATAAATATGTATACAGTAAAGACATTGCATACATACTTTTACATACATTCATACAAATAAACATGTATATAATCAATGTATTCATCACACACAGTATCCTCTCTTCTGCCCCTCCATTCCCCCAATAAATATAAATATATGCAAAAAAATACATGACATTTACATACACAAACAGGGCGAAAAATTACAAGAACCTCACCTCTCCCACCCTCTCCCTCTTCTCTCCCACCCTCCTTCCCCCTCTCCCACCCTCCTTCTCCCTCATTTCCCGCAAAAAATGAATATCAAAGACTATCTAAATAAGAATACACCTCCTTCCCCATCTGGTGGTGGTGGTGGTGGTGGTGGTGGTGGTTTGGAACGAACCCTGATAATGTTTCTCATTTGCATCAATTAGTCCGTTAATTAAAACTAGCTTCTTTTTGTTTTACCTCCTTCCTTTACCCCCTACCCTAACCTGCTCCCTCTACCCCTACCCTAACCTGCCCCCTCCACCCCTACCCTAACCTGCTCCCCTCTACTCCCTACCCTAACCTGCCCCCCACCCCTACCCTAACCTGCCCCCCACCCCCACCCCAACCTCTCCCCCACTCCCCTACCCTAACCTGCTCCTCCCCACCCTAACCTGCCCTCTACCCCCCACCCTAACCTGCCCTCTACCCCTACCCTAACCTGCCTCTACCCCTACCCTAACCTGCCCCCTCTAACCCTACCCCTAACCTGCCCCCCACTCCCCACCCTAACTCTGCCCCCCTACCCCACCCTAACCTGCCCCCCACCCCCACTCCTAACCTGCCCCCACCCCACTAACCTGCCCCCCACTCCCCTACCCCTAACCCCCCCCACCTCTATCTCTAACCTGCCCCCCACCCCTACCCTAACCTGCCCCCCTCTCCCCTACCCTAACCTGCCCCACCCCCACCCCTAACCTGCCCCCACCCTACCCAACCTGCCCCCACCCCACCCTAACCTGCCCCACTCCCCACCCAACCTGCCCCCACCCCACCCTAACCTGCCCCCACCCCACCCTAACCTGCCCTCACCCCTAACCTGCCCCCCACCTCACCCTAACCTGCCCCTCTACCCCTTCACCCTAACCTGCCCCCTCTAATCCCTCACCCTAACCTGCCCCCCTCTACCCCCTACTCCTAACCCGCTCCCTCTCACCCCTACCCTAACCTGCCCTCTACCCCTACCCTAACCTGCCTCTACCCCTTCCTCTAACCTGCCCCCACCCCTCACCCTAACCCCCTACTCCCCCTAACCTGCCCCCCTCTACCCCACCCTAACCTGCTCCTCTACTCTACCCCAACCTGCCCCCCACCACCACCCCCCTAACCCCTCTACCCCACCCTAACCTGCCCCCTCACCCCTACCAACCTGCCCCCACCCTCCCAACCTGCTCACCCCTACCCCACTCCCACCCCACCCACTGCCCCTCTACCCCACCCTAACTCCCTCTACCCCCACCCTAACCTGCCCTCTACCCCAACCTAACCTGCCCCCCACCCCACTAACTCCCTCTACCTCTAACCCCACCCCTCTCTCCCCACCCCCACTAACCTGCCCCACCCCTACCCTAACCTGCCCCTCTACCCCTCACCCCTAACCTGCCCCCCACCCCCACCCCAACCTGCCCTCTACCCCTACCCTAACCTGCCCCCACCCCTACCCTAACCTGCCCCCTCTACCCCTCATCTCTAACCTGCCCCCCTCCCTACTCCTAACCTGCCCTCTACCCCCACCCTAATCTGCCCCCTCTACCCCACCCTAACCTGCCCCCCTACCCTACCCCACCTGCCCTTCTCCCTAACCTGCCCCTCTTCCCATCCTAACCTGTCCTCCTCTTCCTCCTCTTCCTTTTTCTTCTTCCACATGCGAGAGAAAATTTAATTTGTTTACCACTCCAGACCGGACTGCCGCTACAGTGAGAGAGAGAGAGAAAGAGAGAGAGAGAGAGAGAGAGAGAGAGAGAGAGAGAGAGATCGAGCAGAAGCTGCTATAGAGTGAGAGAGATAGAGAGAGAGAGAATAATAAACGCTCAAGTCTTTACAGAGATAGATCTACTGTAGACAGAGAGACCTTGAGATAAAATGTCATCACAAGAAGAATGTTATTATTATTATCAGAACATAAGAAGAATGTCAGCATTAATAGACCATAAGGGAGAATGTGACTATCAGACCTGGAAGCAGACCATCATCATCACCAGCACTTAGGAGGCCAGTGATGAGGGTAATGACGTGTGGGGTGGTAATGGGCGGCACTTGACAGGAAACATGAACCCACATAATGGCACCGAGACACACGATGCCACCCGCAAGTGCCACTGTGGTAGAGGCTCTGTTATAATGACCTGCCTGTGTAGTGTGGACGAGAGGAGGAGGAGGAAGACGAGGAGGGGAGGGAGACGATAAGGAGGAGGAGGGAGACGATAAGGAGGAGGAGGAAGATAGCACCCGTCATTGAGGTCTTAGTCAGGAGTCTTGAGTCTTTAATCTCATTCGGGTCCGTCTTGAAAGGAAAGTTTATTTACCATTTTGTGTCTCAGCCTTCTTAACTCTCTTTCTCCTTAGTATGTAATTATGTATGTATGTATGTATGTATGTACGAGTATGTATGTATGTATGTATGTACGAGTATGTATGTACAGTAATAATAATAATATGTATGTATGTAATGGCAATGTATGTGTATGTAATGTGTAAAGTTAAGAAGAAGTTGTATTGTTAGGACAGCAAGACGAAGAACACACAGTAATTCACTATAGAACAACAAAATAACAAAACATTTAAGGTGTGAATAATAATACTACTACTAATAATAATGATAATAATGATAATGATAATGATAATGATAATAGTGAGGTAATTTGTACAAGGTTAGGGACGCTTATTTGCAGCAGGGTCCTTCAGGCACACACCCATTACGTTCCCTGCAAATCTAAATGAACCCATAAAATATTTCACTATAGGATTATTGGGTCCTAGAAAACCATTCCCCAAAATTTAGTATTGATTTTATATGTGTTTGTATTATATGAAGGATCCTGTGAGAAAAAAAGAAAATGTTGTTATTATTATTATTATTATTATTATTATTATTATTATTATTATTATTATTATTATTATTATTATTATTATTAGTTATTATTATTATTATTATTATTTGTTATCGAAATAAGAAAATAGTGGTATTAAAATATCAAGTGAAGGTTATCCCCTATAATATATTTAACCTAAAGATTAATTAACCTAACCTAACCGCCCAGGTAACGTTAGGGTGTTTAATCATCAGGTAAAATAAGTTTAGGAAGGAGGGGAGGGTGGTAATCTTCACGTGATGCCAAATAAAGAGTGAGGACAAGAGTGTAGAATATTGACCACCATGAGACCCTTGGACCTGGACCCTGTGAGGAGGAGGTGAGGAGGAGGGGTGAGGAGGAAAGGGTGAGGAGGAAGGGGTGAGGAGGAGGAGGGTGAGGAGGAAGGGGGTAGGAAGAGGAGGGGTGAGAGGAGTGGGTGAGTAGGAGGAGGGTGAGGAGGAGGGTGAGGAGGAGGAGGTGAGGAGGAAGGGGTGAGTAGGAAGGGGGTGAGGAGGAAGGGGTGAGGAGGAAGAGGGGTGGGAGGAGGAGGGTGAGGAGGAGGAGGGTGAGGAGGAAGAGGGGTGAGGAGGAAGGGGTGAGGAAGGAAGAGGGGGTGAAAGGAGGGGTGAAGAGGAAGGGGTGAGGAGGAAGGGGTGAGGAGGAAGAGTGAAGAGGGGTGGGGATGAGAGGGGTGAGGAGGAGGAGGGTGGGGAGGAAGGGGTGAGGAGGAAGGGGGGAGGAGGAAGGGGTTAGGAGGAAGGGGTGAAAGAGGAGAGGGGTGTGAGGAAGGGGAGGGTGGGGAGGAGGGTGGAGGAGGAGGAGGGGTGGGGAGGAGGGTGAGGAGGAAGGGGTGAGGAGAAAGGGGGTGAGGAGGAAGGGGCGGAGGAAGGGGAGAGAAAAAGGGGTGAGAGGAGGGGAGACAGTATTTACATCTTGATACTGGTATTTCTGTTAAGGTGAATAACAGACGCATTTTAAACGATATTTTTCACTCCAGCTTTATCACTACTCTGCTGTGCCTCCTTCACACACCACGATATTATTTCTTTTTCTTTTTGGAGTTGGGTAAAGCCCCTTGTGCAGTGTAAGACTCTTCTCCATCCTCTGTATATATATGGTGGTAGTCCTCGTCCTTGTGTGTGGAGGGAGGGAGAGAGAGAGAGAGAGAGGGAGGGGCTATACCACCACCTCCTCCTGCTGGTAGCCATCATCCTGGTCGACGTAAATACTAGTCTTTGCTTTACGCTGTGGGGAAGTCTCTTTTTTACTCCCGGTCACTATTTCAGTTTGTTACCTATCAAGACTCCTAAAGAACTGAGCCTCCTTCCCTTCCCCTTATCTCCTCTCTCTCTCATCTTCCTGTCCATCCCTTCCTTCCCTTCTCCTTCTCGCTTCCACCATCCATTCTCGTAGTTTCTTCCTTAACTTCCATAGCCACACAATGGATACCTTCCTTGTCATGTACTGTAGTTGTTGTTGTTTATGTTGTTTTTGTTGTGTTGTTTATGTTGTTGTTGTTTATGCTGTTGTTTGTGTTTTTTAATGGATTTGGAGGATTGTTTTATGTCGTCCCCATCCATCCTGTCTCTCTGTCTGTCTGTCTGTCTCGCCCCTAAGGAGGCAGCAAAGAGTGATAAAGATGGTGACCAGGAAGAAGTGAAAACTATCATGAAGAGTTTGATAAAGTAAACAGTACTGGGACACACACATTCTTCCAGACATAAATCAGGCTTTGTGTGAAATAAAACTTTTATTGCAGATAACTTGGGAACCTTTCTTACCACATTAAGCTGACAACTTTATTGATATGAAAGCTTTGGAACTCTTTTTCTATATCAGCTTAAAGGATTCGTTGAGGTGTGAAATATCTGAACTATTAAATGTCTCTTAGTTATTTTATAGGAAATATTTATATAATTCTCATAGAAGCCATAATATTAAAAGAGAGAGAGAGAGAGAGAGAGAGAGAGAGAGAGAGAGAGAGAGAGAGAGAGAAAAAAAACACACACAAAAAAAAAAAGACAACAGACAAGAAATATAGAATGAAAGACAAAAAGTAGAAGAGAGAGAGAGAGAGAGAGAGAGAGAGAGAGAGAGAGAGAGAGAGTAATATGTCAGGGTCTCAACATTCACCACCACCTGTCTTCCTTACTAGCAACAACTTCAACCATAAAATAAAGAAATAAAACGAAAAATAAAAATAATAATAATAATAATAATAATAATAATAATAATAATAATAATAATAATAAAAATAATAAAATAATAATAATAATAATAATAATAATAATAATAAAAATACAAATAATAATAATAATAATAATAATGATAATAATAATAATAATAATAATAATGTTTATGAAACAAGTATACCAGAGCAGTGAGGGAGTTGGCCAGAGTCGCTGTCACCACGGTAGTCGGTGGGGAGGTAGGGCTGGGGGAGGAGATATTTACACAGGCGTTGCAAACTTGTGGGAATGAATTTGAAGTGACGTGCAAGAAACTCAGTGAAAGCAAATGAGGTAAAAGTCCCCACTGCATATGAAAGTATTTTGGGGAATATTCGCTTGAGGACAGAAGGGACGGAGGGGGGTAGACAGATAGAGAATTTTAGAGAAGGGAGACAGTTGGTATGAGAGGGAGAGAGAGAAAAATGAAATACAGATATATATATATATAGAGAGAGATGAGAGAAAAGTTTTGCGCCAGTGGAGGAAAGTGTTGACAGTGACGATAGCAGATTGGAGACAGAAGTGTCTGATATGACACGGTAAAAAATTAGAACAGTTGTGACAGTATTTTATGATGGTGATAGAAAAAATGATGATGTGATGATGTGTGTGTGTGTGTGTGTGTGTGTGAGTGTGTGTGTGTGTGTGTGTGTGTGTGTGTGTGTGTGTGTGTGTGTGTGTGTGTGTGTGTGTGTGTGTGTGTGTGTGTGTGTGTGTGTGTGTGTGTGTGTGTGTGTGTGTGTGTGTGTGTGTGTGTTCTTTTCTTTATTTACTTCTTCTATCATCTTCATGTTAGAGAATAACCCCAGAAGTAAACACAACAATAAACGAACAAAAGTTACAAAATCAATAAACTGACAAAAAATATATAAAATTATCTCAAATGAATCTGAAACATCCGAACATCATTATTATTATATATTTTTATCTGGACTCAAATTAAAAAAATAGCCAAACAAAAATATCATAAAGTTTATTAATTACATTTCACTTCACTATTTCAAATATACAGGTAAATCAAACATTACTCAGTCTTTTATCTATATCACCAATTTAACAATAGCAGAGAGTTGCAGGTGATGATGATACGTGTACAGTTATTTATGTTTCAAAGATGAACATAAAATACTGCTTAATCCTACACCTTCAGAGTTAAACCATCGTCCTCAAGGGTTAAAATCACATTATTCTGTACAAACTAAAGGATATTTTCACATATTTTATTGTTCTAGTTTTCTCTAAAGTCTTGCTGAGGGAGGGAGGGAGGGAGGGTGGGGGCACATGTCTCCTGCAACATCTGCAAGTCAAAATCGATCAGGACGTGAGCGTTGCAATTGATACCTTGCAAACTCGCATCGTTACCATACATCGTGTGCAACCTGACAGTGAGCAGGGAAGGGAGGGAGGCAAAGAGAGTGAGGTGAGGCAGAAAGAGGGTGGAAGTGAGGCAGAAAGAGGGTGGGAGTGAGGCCAGAAGAGGTGGGAGTGAGGCAGAAAGAGGGTGGGAGTGAGGCAGAAAGAGGGTGGAAGTGAGGCCAGAAAGAGGGGGTGGCGATGAGGCAGAAAGGGGGTGGGGTGGGCAGAAAAGAGATTGGAGTGGAGGCAGAAGAGGGAGGTGGGAGTGAGGCAGAAAGAGGGTGGGGTGGGGAGCCAGAAGAGGGGTGGGAGTGGGGGCAGAAGGGAGGGTGGGAGGAGGGGGGCAGAAAGGGGGTGGGAGTGAGGCAGAAGAGGGTGGGAGGAGGCAGAAAGAGGGGGAGTGAGGGCAGAGGGGTGGCAGGAGGCAGAAGGGTGGGAGGAGGCAGAATGAGGGTGGCAGTGAGCAGAAAGAGGGTGGCAGTGAGGCAGAAGAAGAGGGGAGTGAGGCAGAAGGGGTGGGAGTGAGGCAGAAAGGGGTGGCAGTGAGGCAGAAGGGTGGGAGTGAGGCAGAAGAGAGGTGGGGAGTGGGGGCAGAAAGAGGGGGGTGAGGCAGAAGGAGGGTGGGAGTGAAGGCAGAAGAGGTGAAGGAGGAAAGAGGGTGGGAGTGAGGCAGAAAGAAGGTGGCAGTGGGGCAGAAGAGGGGTGGGAGTGAGGCAGAAGAGGGGGTGGGAATGAGGCAGAAGAGGGGTGGAAGTGAGGCAGAAAGAGGGAGAGAGAGTGGAGGAGACAGAAGAAGGGTGGAGTGAGGCAGAAAGGGGTGGGAGGAGGCAGAAAGAGGGTGGGAGGAGGCAGAAAGAGGGTGGAATTAAGGTAGAGAGTGGGATAAGAGAGGAAGAAAAGAGGAAGGAGGAGAGAAAGGAGACAGAAAAGCAGAGGATGGAAAGTAGGTAGGAGGAGGAAAGGAGGGAAGAAGGAGGAGGCAGAAGAAAGAAGGGGACACAGAGAAAAGGGAGATGGGAATAAGAAATGAGGAGAGGGAAGGAGGGAAGGAGGGAAACAGGAGAAGGGAAGGAGGTAGGCAGGGGACGAAACTACAAACCAATTTTCAAATACAATATAGACATGAGACACCTGTTGTGTTGTCAGTAGTAATAATATATTCGGGAAACATCTGCACAAGATAGTGTTCTCTCTCTCTCTCTCTCTCTCTCTCCTCTCTCTCTCTCTCTCTCTCTCTCTCTCTCTCTCTCTCTCTTATTTTTCTTCTTCTTTTCTTCTCTCCCTCTCACTTTATATCACTCCCTTCTCCATATTTTACACTTTCTCTCTCTCTCTCTCTCTCTCTCTCTCTCTCTCTCTCTCTCTCTCTCTCTCTCTCTCTCTCTCTCTCTCTCTCTTATTTCTTCTTCTTTTCTTCTCTCCTCACACTTTATATCCTCCCCTTCTCCATATTACTCTCTCTCTCTCTCTCTCTCTCTCTCTCTCTCTCTCTCTCTCTCTCTCTCTCTCTCTCTCTCTCTCTCTCTCTCTCTCTCTCTCTCTCTCTCTCTCTCTCTCTCATATCTGAGCCCAAAACCTATAACGTGATTTACATATCTATACACCTGTTCTTCCTCCTCCTCCCCACGACACACACACACACACACACACACACACACACACACACACACACACACACACCTCCCCCTCCCTTTAGGCTGCTCCAACATAAAGTCTTCTCCAAGTGTTCAGAGGACAGCTATTTATTTGAGGCGCGTCGTATGGAAATGAATGCCTAATTGAACTCAGTGAATTTATTGGACAAGAGACAGTCTGTAGCGTCCCCCCTTCCTCCTCCTTATCCCTTCCCTTCCTCCTTCTGCCTTCAGTTCTCTCCTCTCTATCTCCCCTCCCTCCTTTCTTTTCCTTCGTCCCTTCTTCTTTCCTGGTTTTTTTTCTTCTTCTCCTCTCTCTTGCCTCCTTCTTTTGTCCTTATTTCTGTTCCTGTTCTCCTCTCTCTCTCTCTCTCTCTCTCTCTCTCTCTCTCTCTCTCTCTCTCTCTCTCTCTCTCTCTCTCTCTCTCAACAACCAATACCTCCCTCTCTCCCTCTGGCGTTCAGCTGCGATGTTCCCAGGAGTCAGCCCTCCACACACCCTCGACCACACGCCTCCTACTCTGTTTACCAGTTTACACCTCCATACCTCCACAGTCTCCTCCAACACACATTCCCGTCTCCCATTTACCAACCAATCTGACAAAATGGTAAAAAGAAAATATATGTTGCTGTCATGGGAGTAAATGAGCTCCTGTCAGTCATGGAAACAAGCCGCCACTGGCATGTCTGTGTGTGTGTGTGTGTGTGATGCGGCCTCGGGGTTATAATGTAAACAGGCGTTGCAAAGCTCGCTAACGTTGTAACCCAGCTGACGCGGCTACATATATACGTACGCGCTGTGTACTCGATCAATAGACATGCTTCAATTTAATCTGACAACTCAACTACCTCGCTGTCGCACACAATAACAGAGATTCAAGGCTGTGTTCTGGGTAGAGGGCGGCTCACAGCATCCCCAAGCGGCAGCATTGAGTCATGTATCCACCATCTACCTCCTTCTTGCCGTCCTCTCGCGTTACGTTCACTCTGTATGTCCTCACTACTATAGAACACCTCGCCTCTCTCTCTCTCTCTCTCTCTCTCTCTCTCTCTCTCTCTCTCTCTCTCTCTCTCTCTCTCTCTCTCTCTTTCTCTCAAAACCATACCATCCCCAATTCTCTCACTTGTCCCCCAGCCATATAGTATAGGGCCATCACCTTCTTCCATCACCATCACTATCCCCCATCACCAACACTATAATCTTACCATCACCATAACTCTCCCTGCATTACCAACCATATCCTCCCCTCACAGCCACACTACTACGACTACCACCACAATACCAACACTATATTCACCATTCATCATTCCCCCCACCACCTCCATCATCATACGGCCCCCTTCCTCCTTTCCCTCTTTCCCCACCTCCTCTTCTCCCTCCCCATTCCCCCATTCCTCCCACCTCCAGTCTTAATATTCATTGTAATACTATCTTCTTCTTCTTCTTATTTTTATTATTTATTTATTTAACTATTTATTATTCTTATTCTTCAACTATTTATTCTTTATTCTTTATTACTATTCTTATTATTTATTATTCTTCTTCTTCATATTTTATTATTTATTCTTCTTCTTCTTCTTCTTCTTCTTCTTATTTATTATTCTTCTTCTTCTTTATTTATTATTATTTCTTCTTACATTATTTATTTATTTCTTTATTTACTATTCTTATTTCAACTATTTATTACTACTATTTATTTTATTTTATTTATTTATTATTTTATTTATTCTTCACTTAACTATTTACTATTTTTTATTTATTTATTTTATTTATTATTTATTTACTTATTATTATTTATTTATTTATTTATTTATTTTTATTATTATTATTTATTTATTTACTTATTTATTTATTCTTCTTCTTTAACTATTTATTATTACTTACTTATTATTTATTTATTTATTTATTTATTTACTTATTCTATATTAACATTTATTATTTATTTATTTATTATTATTACATTATTTATTTATTTATTTATTTATTATTCTTTATTTTCTTCTTCTTCTTCAACTATTTATTTACTTATTTTATTTATTTATTTCTTCTATTATTTATTATTATTTTATTATTTATTTATTTATTTATTTATTATTTTATTATTTATTTATTATTTATTTATTTATTTATTATTCTTATCTTCATTATTATTTATTTATTTATTCTTCTACCTATTCTTCATTATTTATTTATTTATTATTCTTCCAATTATTTATTATTATTTTTATTTATTCTTCTTCTTTATTTATTTATTTTATTTATTATTATTTATTAACTATTATTTATTTATTTATTTAATATTTTCAACTATTTATTTATTTATTATTTATTTATTTATTTATTTCTTCTTCTTCTTCTTCTTCTTCTTCTTCTTCTTCTTCTTCTTCTTCTTCTTCTTCTTCTTCTTCTTCTTCTTCTTCTTCTTCTTCTTCTTCTTCTTCTTCTTCTTCTTCTTCTTCTTCTTCTTCTTCTTCTTCTTCTTCTTCTTCTTCTTCTTCTTCTTCTTCTTCTTCTTCTTCTTCTTCTTCTTCTTCTTCTTCTTCTTCTTCTTCTTCTTCTTCTTCTTCTTCTTCTTCTTCTTCTTCTTCTTCTTCTTCTTCTTCTTCTTCTTCTTCTTCTTCTTCTTCTTCTTCTTCTTCTTCTTCTTCTTCTTCTTCTTCTTCTTCTTCTTCTTCTTCTTCTTCTTCTTCTTCTTCTTCTTCTTCTTCTTCTTCTTCTTCTTCTTCTTCTTCTTCTTCTTCTTCTTCTTCTTCTTCTTCTTCTTCTTCTTCTTCTTCTTCTTCTTCTTCTTCTTCTTCTTCTTCTTCTTCTTCTTCTTCTTCTTCTTCTTCTTCTTCTTCTTCTTCTTCTTCTTCTTCTTCTTCTTCTTCTTCTTCTTCTTCTTCTTCTTCTTCTTCTTCTTCTTTTCTTCTTCTTTTCTTCTTCTTTTCTTCTTCTTTTTCTTCTTCTTCTTCTTTTCTTCTTCTTTTTCTTCTTCTTTTTCTTTTTCTTTTCTTTTTCTTTCTTTTTCTTTTCTTTTCTTCTTCTTTTCTTTTTCTTTTCTTTTCTTTCTTTTTCTTTTTCTTTTCTTTTTTCTTTTTTCTTTTTCTTTTTCTTTTCTTTTTTCTTTTCTTTTTCTTTTTCTTCTTCTTCTTTCTTCTTCTTCTTCTTCTTCTTCTTCTTCTTCTTCTTCTTCTTCTTCTTCTTCTTCTTCTTCTTCTTCTTCTTCTTCTTCCTTTTCTTCTTCTTCTTCTTCTTCTTCTTCTTCTTCTTCTTCTTCTTCTTCTTCTTCTTCTTCTTCTTCTTCTTCTTCTTCTTCTTCTTCTTCTTCTTCTTCTTCTTCTTCTTCTTCTTCTTCTTCTTCTTCTTCTTCTTCTTCTTCTTCTTCTTCTTCTTCTTCTTCTTTTTCTTTTCTTTTTCTTTTCTTTTCTTTTTCTTTTCTTTTTCTTTTTCTTTTCTTTTTTCTTTTCTTTTTCTTTTTCTTTTCTTTTCTTTTCTTTTTCTTTTTCTTTTTCTTTTTTTCTTTTTCTTTTCTTTTCTTTTTCTTTTTCTTTTTCTTTTTTTCCTTTCTTTTCTTTTTCTTTTCTTTTTTCTTTTTTCTTTTCTTTTTCTTTTCTTTTCTTCTTCTTCTTCTTCTTCTTCTTCTTCTTCTTCTTCTTCTTTTTTCTTTTCTTTTTCTAGCCACGTTCACATTCATCTCTCTAATCCTTCACCCCACCCCCTATTCCTCTTTTACTGCCCCCTTCCTTCACTCACTCCTCTCCTTCTCTTCGACCTCACCCTTCTTCTTTTACCTGACCTCTTCCTCTTCTTTCTTCTACCACTTCCTCCTCCCCACCCACCTCTTCACCCACTCCTTCCCTCTTACCACCACACCCTATCCTCCTCTTCCCCCACCCCTATCCTCCTCTCCCACCACCTATCCTCCCTCTCCCACCACCCTATCCTACCTCTCCCACCACCCCTATCCTCCTCTTCCCCCCACCCTATCCTACCTCTTCCCCCACCTATCCTACCTCTCCCCACCACCCTATCCACCACCTCTCCCCACCCCTATCCTCCTCTTCCCCACCCTATCCTCCTCTTCCCCCACCCCTATCCCTCTCTTCCCCACCACTCTTCCTCCCTCTTCCCACCACCCTATCCTACCTCTCACCACCCTATCCTACCTCTCCCACCAGCCTATCCTACCTCTCCCACCACCCTATCCTACCTCTTCCCCCACCCTATCCCCCTCTCCCCACCCCTCCTCCTCTCCCACCACCCCATCTCTCCCCCACCCCTATCCTCTTCCTATCCCTACCTCTTACCCACCCTATCCCCTCCCCCCACCTCCCCTCTCCCTACCACCCTATCCCTACCTCTTCCCCACCCTATCCTACCTCTTCCCCCACCTATCCCCTCTCCCCCCCCACCTCCCCTCTCCCCTTCCCTCCACCCCAACAGGAGTATGGCTGAGTCGAGGCTCCCGGAACAGCCAGCAATTAATCGTCGAGGTTTCAAGTCTATTTATGGAGCTTGATACAGCGGCCACCTCGCCCTGCTAATTTATCGAGGTTGTAACCCTGGTGAGAACACCACCACGGACCTGTTTACCTGTAGCTGTCATATCTCAGGTAATGTCTCTGTGGAGGGGTGTGTGGGAGGGGTGGGAAGTGATGTGGGAGGGGTGGGGTGATGAGGGGAGGTGGGGTGATGTTGGAGGGTAGGCTGATGTTTGAACAGGAGAGGTGGTGTTGGGAGGGTGGGGTGATGTTTGAAGGGGAAGGGGTGGTGTTGGGAGGGTGGTGTTGGGAGGGAGTGGAGTGAGTGGGAGGGTGGGGTGATGTTTGAAGGAGGGGGGTGTGGGAGGGTGGCGTGATGTTCGGAGGATGGGGTGAAGTTGGGAGAGGGTGAGGTGGAGGGTGGGGTGAAGTTGGAGGGTGGGGTGAAGTGAAGGGAGGGGTGGGGTGAAGTTGGAGGGGTGGGTGATGTTTGAAGGGGAGGGTGGTGTTGGGAGGGTGGCGTGAGTTGGGAGGATGTGGTGGAAGTTGGGAGGGTGGGGTGATGTTTGAAGGGGAGGGTGGTGTTGGGAGGGTTGGGTGAGATTGGGAGGGGTGGGGTGAGTGGGAGGGTGGGATGTTTGAAGGGAGGTGGTGTTGGGAGGGTGGCGTGATGTTGGGAGGGGTGGGGTGATGTTTGGGAGGAGATGGTGTTGGGAGGGTGGCGTGATGGGAAGATGGGGAGTTGGGAGGGTGGGGTGATGTTTGAAGGAGGGTGGTGTTGGGAGGGTTGGGTGAAATGGGAGGGTGGGGTGATGTTGGGAGGTGGGGTGATGTTTGAAGGGAGGTGGTGTTGGGAGGGTGGCGTGATGTTGGGAGGGTGGGGTGATGTTTGAGGAGGGGTGGTGTTGGGAGGGTGGCGTGATGTTGGGAGGGATGGGGTGAAGTTGGAGGGTTGGGTGAGGGACGTAGGGTGTTAAACATAAGTATTGGTAGACAATTTTATAAAAGGTTTTAAGTATTTGATACGTTAATAAAATTAACACCACACACACACACACACACACACACACACACCACACCACATGTATCCCCACTAGGCAGGTTAGGTAGGTAGATATGTCCATGTTATAAATCTACCCGTGACATATGTATTGTTCCATGTAAAACGTTATCTAAAAGGGGTCAAGTGGTCAATAGTTCAGCCGTGTGACCTATTACAGTACAGGGTCGTTTGGTCAGAGTGGACGTGAGGCGAGTGTCCAGAGTATGGTGGCGAGGGTAGTTTATGACTCGGCTGAAAGAGATATATATATTGTAGCTATGGTGAGAGGTGGGGGTGAAGAGAGAGAGAGGGGAGAGGGGGAGGGGGAGGCAGGGGGAGGGTGAGAGGTGGGGTGAAGAGAGAGAGAGGAGGGAGAAGAGGCGGAGGGAGGGTGAGAGGTGGGGTGAAGAGAGAGGAGGGCAGGAGGGAGGCAGGGGAGGGTGAGAGGTGGGGGTGAAGAGGAGAAAGAGGCGGGAGGAGGGTGAGAGGTGGGGAGAAGAGAGGGGAGAAGAGGCGGGAGGCAGGAGGGTGAGAGGTGGGATAGAGGAGGAGGAGGAGGAGGAATGGGGAAGAGGAGGAGGGAGGTGGGAGAAAGAAGAAATAGGGGAAAAAAGAAGAGGGGAAGTGAGCAGATTGAGAGGGAATGTGGAAGAGGAAGAAAGGAAGGGCGTTAGGTTAGGTTAGGTTAGGTTAGGTTAGGTTAGGTTAGGTTAGGTAGGTTAGCACTAGGGCAGGGGTGGGCAATTATTTTGATGGAGGGCCACTTCATGAATGGTGGCACACTTACTGGGCCACACACTTAATGTAGATGCAAATGTATTATATTAACACAAAGTAAAGCCTTGTATTTGTAAATACAAATGCAGTGGCGGGCCACAAAAATAATTTGGCGGGCCAAATGTGGCCTCGGGCATCTTCCTACCCCTGCACTAGGGTGTGTAATCATCAGTTGAAATAAGCTATGGTTTCTAATTTTCATGTGATCCAAACGGACTGGAACTATGGTTATAAAAGAAGCTGTTTGTGTCTACTTACATACTATTTTAAGAACATTTTGTCCCCGCGACAGACAGACAGACAGACAGAGCGATAGAGAGAGAGAGAGAGAGAGTGAGAGACAAACAGACAGATTGACAAGCATACACACAGAGGGAGAAGCTCATTTTTTTATTAACTAACACTCTATATGTTCTTCGTAAACATACTGAACGAATTCATAACTTCATAACGAAAATTTACCACGGGAAAAAATCATCCAAAATTCCACCTGATTATTTTTCTAGTTAAAGTGCGAAATTTTATACCTGTCCATCTCTTATGGCCATGTGGATAAGCAGAGATAATTTCATTAGTTAGCGTAAAGTAGTTTTGGTGTAATCATTCTTGGATGTAGTGGGACGGACGGACGGACGGACGGACGGACGGACGGACGGAAAGGTAAGCCATGAGGGGAGATAGATGCTCCACGGGGGACACATTACCCTGAAAGAAAGATTTATTTGCATATATTTGAAGTTATAACACCGATACTCTCTCTCTCTCTCTCTCTCTCTACAACACAGTCCCCCTAAATGGGTGAAAAAATATAAATGTCATATAAGAATCACGTGAAATATAAATATAGATTTATAAGTAACTCTAAGGTAAATATAGAAGTAGTTTTACTAATATTAGCTTCAGAGAATCAACAACAATTATTTTTTTTTACATATTTATTTTCAGTTGAATATGGATGAGGTTCCCCTATATCCTCTAAATTAAAACACGGCAGCTTAACATATATATATTTATATCATTTCAGTAATTAAAATTGACGGGTAGGAAGGGGGGCGGGGTCGTCGGTCAACAAATTAAGGCATTCCTGGAGAACAAGCAGTCGAGAAAATATTTCCCTGTGTTGGCGGGGAGAAATACCTGTCCCGTGGGGCGTATTTTCCCTGCCAAGCCAACCGGAACCAAAATCCCTTGATAACATTCTGGGGCCGTCACCCGTGGTTCTGCTCTCAGCTCTCACGTGTCCTCGCCTGTAGTTATCATACCGGGTTGCTCTCACAGCTCCTGCACCCTCAGAGATGGCTTAGTTTTGAAATCTTCCGCCAGCCCCACGAGGACAACTTCTGCAAGAGCAGTCAATAGCGCCTGGCGGATTTTTTTCCCCGCCAACCCACAAAGATACTCGAGGCGAATATTCGCTCGTTTTCTGCTCGCACTGGCGCTCGTGTGCAGCAGGTGAGTCAGCTTCAGGACTCGGTTATTGTAGGTGTTTTGTGGGTGGTCGTGATCATACTCCTTAGCCTGTTGCTCACCAGTGTGCAGCAGACGTCGTTTCAACGCAGATCGACACTGAGATAACAAGAAACATATTTGAGTGTCACTTGAACATAAAAAAACATATAGTATACTTATTAGATGGTTTAACAGTAACCCGTAACTTCTTCCTCCCACCATCACCACTACCACCACTAATAACAACAACAGCAGCTGGCTCTCGTCACCAAGAACCTCCTGCCGGTGAAACAGTCGAGTACAACCTGCGTCAATAACAGACAAAATATTCACTTCTCTCTCTGATAAACAAACACTGAAAAAAGAAAAAAAATACCCTCAAAAATATTGTCGCATTCCTTCTCCTTTTGGTGAATACGACTTTATGGTTCCTTGTCTATATACTAAATGGGTTTTTTTAGCGATAACATACCATGGAACTTCAATACAAAAAATAAAAAATAAATAAAAATAACTGTATACATCACTCAAGTAAGAAGATATATTTGTATAAAAATGAATATAAAGAGAGACTGCCATTAAAACGTCGCTATGCCAAACATTTGAACAAAGTATGAAACCCAGGAGGAATGTTACGTCAAAGGAAACAAGAACCACTTGCTCCTGAGTCCCTCCCTCCTTCTACCCTAAGCTCATTCTCTCCCCCATCCCTCCTTCCCTCCCTTCCTCCCCGTCCCATCCTCCTTCCTTCCCTTCCATCTTCCGTCCCTTCCTCCTTCCCTCCCTCCCTCCTCCCTTCATCCATCCATCCCTTCCCTCCCTCCATCCATCCATCCATCCATCTATACCTCCGCTGCCGTCATCCTTAGTACTCAATAGTGTCCCCTATCAAGCCTTCAGATAGAGTCCGTTTTCTTCGAGTCCGTTTTCCCCGGCAGCGACACGTCCAACGCCAGCCACTCACTCGTACAGACTTCAAAGGCCAAATAAAACATTTCTCTGAGGTAAAAGAACTTGAAGGATTGTAAGTCACGGATGCTTGTCTCCCAGGGTCGGGTCTCTCTCTCTCTCTCTCTCTCTCTCTCTCTCTCTCTCTCACTCTCTCTCTCTCTCTCTCTCTCTCTCTCTCTCTCTCTCTCCTCCTGGGAAGATAGGAAATAAAAGATAGACAAAAGGAGAGAATGCAAAGATATATTAAGATTGTAAAATTACGTGATAGCTTAAGAAAGATAAGTGAAAAAAGAGAGAAAGACCAAACTGTGGAAAGAAAGGAAGAGAGAGTAACAGGTGACAAGAGCGAGAGAAAGGAGCAAAAACGAGAGAGGGAGACAGAGAAGCCGGGGAGAGGGGCGAAGAGAATGAAAGAAAATAGAGAAAAACAGAAACATAAAGAAAGAACAAGAAACAGACGGGGGAAAGGGAGAAAAGAGACAGGAAATAGAATGTGTGTGAGAGAGAGAAAGAGGGGGGGGGGCAGAGTGGTAGTCACCAGCCTTGATAAGACATACAGTATTTACATAATACATTCTACCGCTAAAATGTCTTCCTTCCCTCCTTTCCTCCTTCCTTCCTTCCTTCCTTCCTTCCTTATCTATTCAGGAGCACCAGTGTCTTCTCACCTTTATGTCGTCTTGGTATATGAACCGTAATTAAAATGTACTGGTATATTTTTAAGGCCATCCTACAGCTACCAACACTACCTCCATTACTACCAGCACTACCACCATAACTACCAGCACTACCACCATTACTACCAGGACTACCACCAACCACCCTAAGAACATTCTCCCTCAAAAGTATAAGATCTTCCTCCTCATCCTCCTCCACCTCCTTCTCTTCCTCTCCTCCTCTCCTCTTCCTCCTCCTGTGCTCCTCCTCCTGTGCTCCTCCTCCTCCTCCTCCTCCTCCTCTGGGTACTTTATGACCCTTGTTATTACTGGGAAGACTCCATAAGGATGTGTGTGAGTGTTGAGATTTCATCTTATCTCTACAGCACCATGGCCGCCACTCTGCCTCACCCAGACAAGGCGACGTGTATGTGTGTCCATCTGGCCGCGTGTCTGGCTGTGTGTATATGTGTGTTTATGTGTGTTTGTGTGTGTGTGTGTGTGTGGTAAAGCTTGTTTGTATTTTCCTCTCACTTAAAAAAAAATACTTATTCAACTTTTTTTTATAATATCACTTATTCGTGTCACTTAAAGACTCACTTTTTATTCCCCCGTTTTAAGTTACGTCCCATCAACGGATCACTTAAGAAACAACTCTCTTATCTACTTCTCTCACAAGAGCCTTTGACGCCCCCTAAAAAATATATGTACTGACGTTATTATATCTTCACAACATTTCCTCCCGTTCCCTCCCCTCCCCTACTCTTCTCCTCCTCCTCTACTCTCCATTCCTCTCCCTTCCCCTCCTCTACCCTTCCCTTCCTTATCCGCTCCCCTCCCTTCTCCTACTCTTCCTACCCTACCTTACCCTATACCCTACCCTACCATTCTACTCTTCATTCCCCTACCCTTCCCTCCCCTACCTTCATCTACCCTACCCTACCCTATCCTACCATACCCTACCCCCTTTACTCTTCATTCCCCTACCCTTCCCTTCTCGCACTCTCCCGTACCTGACCACAGGACCAATCAAAATAGCCACAACTTACCTCCCACCACGCAGGGGACTACCTGTCTTACGGGGACATGAACGCCAGACATCCTCTACTAGATGGTAAGAGGACAACCAACAATGCTGGAAGAGGCCTCGCTGGTCTCATAACGGACAAAAAAGCCCAGCTAATAGGCCCGTTCTACAGCACCCTCTCTCTCTCTACTGAAAAAACCTCCTCCCCTTTACCCACCTCCCCTCCTCCTCCTTTACCCTCCTCCCCTCCTCCTCCTTTACCCTCCCTTCCCCTACCCTACCCTACCCTACCCTACCCTACCCTACCCTACTCTACTCTACTCTACTCTACTCTACCCTACCCTACCCTACCCTACCCTACCCTACCCTACCCTACCCTACCCATCCTTTTTTTTGTGTAGAGAACGAAGGGTTGAAAGAAGAGTAGGAGTGGAGGAAAGAAGTTACAGTTCGGAAATAGAAGAAATTTTAATTGAATTGAACTGAGACAGTGTATTTAGCCAGAAAAACACAGATACAGAGTGGATAATAACAACAATATTAACATATATACCTGATATATACTATACATTTATCTCAAGGAAATATTATGTAACATTTAGTATCATCTGGAATAGTACAATAGCATGGTGGTAATAAGAACATCTCATAATGTTACCACGGTTATCACTTCAATATTTATTATTTTATTTTATATACATAAATTACAATGGAATTGAAAAACATAAGTATAATGGGGGAGCAGTACAACCTGGGTTGTACAGTAATAAGGTTGAACAAGAGGACAGAGTTGTCAGGATTATGTCTAGTTGGCAATTATGTTTATTGTAATGGTAATTACTTATCTATTTACATGATAATTTCCGATAAAACGGTTTTGATGGTACAATAAAAGCATGTACACTGTACTGCAAATATAGTAGGTGTTACAAGAAATATTAATACTTAGACAATAGAGATTTGTGTTTTTGAAGAGCCAGAGGCCGCCCATAGTGTGTCACAGTGTATCAGGTGTTGGTAAACAAGACCATGATAGATTTCTTTCATTGCTGTGAGAGTGAGTGACTGTCGAGTGTGATACATGATACCGCACTGCTTATTGACTTTACTGTGAATGGCTTGTATGTGGTTTCTCCAGTTAAGTTTCTCATCAACAATAACTCCGAGGAATTTCGTATTTTGTTTGCGAGCTGACCGCCCTGCTCTAGGTTAGCTAAGCTAATAGTGTGTTAGGGTTGTGTCTTGGGTTAGTTATTGTCTGTCGGTACAGGCATTAGACAGCCAACCCTGTCCCATATTTGGATGTTTTGAGGACCTTACTTCATATTCCGCCGACGCTACTGGCGGATGCTGGTCTTGGGAGGTTGTCTATTGCCTGGCCGGATAGATCTGGGGTAGTAATGGACCTTTTGAGATTTGGTAACTTTTTGGGAACCATGTATAGTTGTTGTCTTTGTCTGGTGGGAGTCTTTGAAGGAGCTCTTGCTCTGAACGTTCTGTTCTGACATAACTAATAGGTGTTATTCTCTTGTGGGGGGATGTTGTGTTTATGTTTTGTATACATACGAAGCAAAGCAGAAATTGATGAATTATTGTTACCCGTGTTTATTTGTTTGTGTTGTTTTTTGATTGTCATTGTAATCGTTTTGTGTATATATATATATATATATATATATATATATATATATATATATATATATATATATATATATATATATATATATATATATATATATATATATATATATATTAATATTATTTGGACATTTGTAATACCTATTTTGTTGTCAGGTCTCTAGTTTTATAACATATCACAAAATAAGCTTCCCTTGACTGTCCGTGTGGATGTCTGTCTGTCAGCAACACCCCTATCATGAGGACAGACTGACGTTGTGGTGTTGACAAGTGGTGTTCATTATTGGTTCATGTGTGTTTGTTGGGCTTATGGCTGCTCTGTGTGTGTGTGTGTGTGTGTGTGTGTGTGTGTGTGTAATTGTAGGGACTCGTACCTAAACTGATGACTCTCTCTCTCTCTCTCTCGTCTCCTCTGGATCTACAGGGTACACCATCAAAGAGGTCGAGTATCCCGCCAGCGTGTAATGCCTTCACCCCTGACCTCCCCTTGTGAGAGCTCTTGGAATTGGCGGGGATCACCTGAAGATGAGGCACCTTACCTTATATCTCCTGATGATTGAACACCCTAACGCTAATCTAACCTAACCTAACCTAAACCCAACCTAACCTAACGCTAACCTAACCTAACCTAACCTAAACATTGAATGCAAGTTTTAATCTCTCATGTTCAATAACAGAGACTGAGAGTATGCGTGTGTGAGCATGTGGGTACCTGGGCATCTGTGTAGGTAGTGTGTGTGTTTTAAGTGTGTGCATGAGTATGTGTGTAGATAGTGTGTGTACTGTCACTGCAGCGATGTACTATGTGTATTAGAGTGTAGTGTGTGGTGTATTAGGGTGTAGGAACGGTACTGTCGGGTGTACTGTACCATGTGGTGTAGGGTCGGTACTGTAGGGTGTACTGTACCATGTGGTGTAGGGACAGTACTGTAGGGTGTACTGTACCATGTGGTGTAGGGTCGGTACTGTAGGGTATACTGTACCATGTGGTGTAGGAACGATACTGTAGGGTGTACTGTACCATGTGGTGTAGGGACGGTACTGTAGGGTGTACTGTACCATGTGGTGTAGGGACGTACTGTAGGGGACGGTGGGGTGTGCTGTGCCTGTAGGGTGGACTGTACCGTGTGGGTACTGTGGGGTGACGGTGCACTGTAGGGTGTGCTGTACCATGTGGTGTGGGACGGTACTGTAGGTGTACTGTACCATGTGGTGTGGGGTGTGCTGTACCATGTGGTGTAGGGACAGTACTGTGGGGTGTACTGTACATGTGGTGTAGGGACAGTGCTGTAGGGTGTGCTGTGCACCATGTGTGGTGTGTGCTGTGGGGTGTGCTGTACCTGTGTGTGTACGGACGGTACTGTGGGGTGTACTGTACTGTGGTGTACTGTACCATGTGGTGGGGACAGTACTGTGTGTTTACTGTACCATGTGGTGTAAGGTACTGTAGGGTGCTGTACATATGCAGACAGTACTGTAGGGTGTGTACTGTACCATGTGTGGTGTGTACATAGGGGACGGTACTGTAGGGTGTACTGTACCATGTGGTGGGGAGTGTACTGTAGGGTGTACTGTACCATGTGGGGACGGTACTGTGGGTGTACCTGTGTACTGGTGTAGGGTGTACTGTACAGTGTGCTGTGCCATGTGGTGTAGGGACGGACATGTGGTGTAGTACTGTGGGGTGTACTGTACCATGTGTAGTGGACATGTGGTGTGGGGACTGTGCTGTGTATGTGATGTGGTGTGGGACAGGCACTGTAGGGGTGTGCTGTACCATGTGGTAGCCCTTTTGTATGTGGACAATGTGGGGACAGTGCTGTGCCATGTGGGGGGACTACTGTGGGGTGTGCCACCATGTAGGGACAGTACTGTAGGGGTGTGGGATGTGGTGCTAGGGACAGTGCCTGTAGGGTGTGCTGTACCATGTGTGGGTGTACTGTGGGGTGTGCTGTACCATGTGGTGTAGGGACAGTACTGTGGGGTGTACTGTACCATGTGTGTAGGGGACGGTACTGTAAGTACTAATACTGTACCATGTGGTGTAGGGACGGTACTGTAGGGTGCTGTCACCATGTGGGGGTGTACTGTAGGGTGTACTGGCCTGCCATGTGGTGTGGGGACGGTACTGTAGGGTGTACTGTACCTGTACCATGTGGTGTACCATGACGGTACACTGTGCCATGTGGTGTGGGGACGGTACTGTGGGGGACTGTACCATGTGGTGTGGGACTGTACTGTGGGTGCTGTACCATACTGTACCATGTGATGTAGGCTGTACAGTGCATGTGGTGTAGGGACACTGTACTGTGGGGGTGTACTGTACCATGTAGGGACTGATGCTGTGGGGTGTACTGTACCATGTGGTGTGTACTGTACCATGTGGTGTAGGGTACTGGCAGGGTGTGGGGGTGTACTGTACCATGTGGTGTAGGGACGGTACTGTGGATTGTGCACTGTGCCATGTGGTGTAGGGTACTGTGGGGTACTGTAGGGTGTACTGTGCCATGGTGTAGGGGGTACAACTGGTTGCCTCCGGGTCGTCTTCAGGTTTATTGCCTCCTGCAGAATGATGGCACCAACGACGCCATTGTCTGCAATGCTAATCTATAAGGATATAAACTAGAGAGTAAATATTGACACACGCGACACCTGCCTGTGGTTCACACGCACACACACACACACACACACACACACACACACACACCAGGCAGGTAAGACACTTCACACCTTGTATATACCTGGTTTTCATGACTAATTGGAGATGTATAAGTCGCAGTATATCATTGTTATCACCCATTTGAGGCCGTAAACCAGTATAGTGTCCGAGGGGGTCACATTATGTCTTTGTGTACTGTGAAGTTACACCCCTACTACCCTCCCTCCCTCTCCCCGTGGAATGACCAACCTCCACCTTACTTCCTTCTCCTCGTCCTCCTCCTCCTTTGTCCCTCACTCTTTGTCCCTACTCCTCCTCCCTCTCCCCGTGGAATGACCAACCTCCACCTTACTTCCTTCTCCTTCTCCTCTCGTCCTCCTCCTCTTCGTCCTCCTCCCCTCCTTCTCCCCGTGGAACAGCCAACCTCCAACTTCCCTTCTCCTCGTCCTCCTCCTCGTCCTCCCTCTTCGTCCTCCTCCTCCCTCCCTCTCCCCCCAGCTTTCACCTTGCTTCCTTCTCCTCGTCCTCCTCCTCGTCCTCCTCTCTCGTGGAACCAGCCAACCTCCACCTTACTTCCCTTCTCCTCGTCCCTCCCCTCCCTCCTCCCTCTCCCCGTGGAATGACCAACCTCCCACCACTTCCTTCTCCTCGTCCTCCTCTTCGTCTCTCCTCCCTCCCTCTCCCCGTGGAACAGTAGCCTCCACTACTTCCTCCTCCTCGTCCTCCTCACTTCTCCTCGTCCCTCCTCCTCCCTCCCTCCTCTCTCCCCGTGGAATGACCAACCTCCACCTTACTTCCTTCTCCTCGTCCTCCTCCTGGTTCCTCCTTCGTCCTCCCTCCCTCCCTCCCCTCTCCCCGTGGAATGACCGCCTCCACCTTACCTCCTTCTCCTCGTCCTCCTCTTCGTCCTCCTCTTTGTCCTCCTCCTCCCTCCCCCTCCCCGTGGAGCTGACCAACCTCCTCCTTACTTCCCTCCTCGTCCTCCTCCCCTCCTCTTCCTCCTCCTCCTCCCTCCCTCTCCCGTGGAGCCAACCAACCTCCCACCTTACTTCCCTTCTCCTCGTCCTCCCCTCGTCCTCCTCTTCGTCCTCCTCCTCCCTCCCTCTCCCCGTGGAATGACCAACCTCCACCTTACTTCCTTCTCCTCGTTCTCCTCTTCGTCCTCCTCTTTGTCCTCCTCCTCCCTCCCTCTCCCCGTGGAATGACCAACCTCCACCTTACTTCCTTCTCCTCGTTCTCCTCTTCGTCCTCCTCTTCGTCCTACTCCTCCCTCCTTCTCCCCGTGGAATGACCAACCTCCACCTTATGTCACGTTCTCCCACCTCCTCTCTACCTGTCATGACACCCACCTCTTTGCAACATAACAACCCCCCCTCCCAACCCCCGAGACACTGCTTGTGACAATAGCGTATGAGAGATAACAACTTAACAAGACATTTTTACTACCAACATAAAGAAGAGTTTAACAGAAGACCTCCCCGTTAATGTCGCTATTAAGGCGCCAACTACTGTACAGTGGCGTGAGGACCTGGCTGTTGTGTTGACTCGACTGTGTGATGGTGGTAGGTAATGGTGATAGTAGTAGAGATAGTTGTAGTGATTGATAGTGGTAGTTGGTAGAGATAGTTGTAGTGATTGATAGTGGTAGGTGGTGGTGGTGTAGTGGCAATAAAGGGATTGATGGTAGCGGGACACTGATTATTTGATTGTGGGTACTCTCTCTCTCTCTCTCTCTCTCTCTCTCTCTCTCTCTCTCTCTCTCTCTCTCTCTCTCTCTCTCTCTCTCTCTCTCTCTCTCTCTCTCTCTCTCTCTCTCTCTCTCTCTCTCTCTCTCTCTCTCTCTCTCTCTCTCTCTCTCTCTCTCTCTCTCTCTCTCTCTCTCTCTCTCTCTCTCTCTCTCTCTCTCTCTCTCTCTCTCTCTCTCTCTCTCTCTCTCTCTCTCTCTCTCTCTCTCTCTCTCTCTCTCTCTCTCTCTCTCTCTCTCTCTCTCTCTCTCTCTCTCTCTCTCTCTCTCTCTCTCTCTCTCTCTCTCTCTCTCTCTCTCTCTCTCTCTCTCTCTCTCTCTCTCTCTCTCTCTCTCTCTCTCTCTCTCTCTCTCTCTCTCTCTCTCTCTCTCACAGACAGATGGGGCCATTAAGCTAAAAGTAAAGTAATAAAATACTGAGAAGAAAAAAATGAAACAGAAAGCTCTCATATATTTTCCATCTGATGTTGTAATGTGTCTTGTCTTAGCCAACACAGTGATACCTGTAGTGTGTAGTATGTGGTGTTATCTGTAGTGTGTAGTGTTACCTGTAGTGTGTAGTGTTACCTGTAGCGTGTAGTGTTACCTATAATGCATGTGGTATTACCTGTAGTGTGTGGTGGTACTTTTGGTTTCACCTGTAGTGTGTGGTGTTACCTTTAGTTTTACCTGTAGTGTGTGGTGGTACGTGTAGTGTGTGGTGTTACCTGTAGTGTTTAGTGTTACCTATAGTGCGTGTGGTGTTACCTTTGGTTTTACCTGTAGTGTGTGGTGTTACCTTTAGTTTTACCTGTAATGTGTGGTGTTACCTTTAGTTTTACCTGTAGTCTTACCTGCAGTTTGTAGTGTTACCTGTATTGAGTAGTGTTACCTGTATTGTTATCTGTAGTGTGTGGTGTTACCTGTAGTGTGTAGTGTTACCTATATTGTGTGGTGTTACCTGTAGTGTGTAGTGTTACCTATATTGTGTGGTGTTACCTGTAGTGTGTAGTGTTACCTATATTGTGTGGTGTTACCTGTAGTGTGTAGTGTTACCTATATTGTGTGGTGTTACCTGTAGTGTGTAGTGTTACCTATATTGTGTGGTGTTACCTGCTTGGTGTGTGGTGTTACCTATGAATTGCGTGTGTGGTGTAATTCACAATTATTGGTGTTACCTTTAGTTTTACCTGTAGTGTGTGGGTGTTACCTTCAGTTTTACCTGTGGTGTGTGAATTGTTACCTGTAGTGTGTGTGGTCTGTTACCTGTAGTGTGTGGTGTTACCTGTAAGTGTGTGGTGTTACCTGTATTGTGTGGGTGTTACCTGTGGTATGTGAGTGTTACCTATAGTGTATGGTGGCAGTACTTTTGGTTTCACCTGTAGTGTGTGGTATTACCTGTAGTGTGTGGTGGTATCTGTAGTGTGTGGTGTTACCTGTAGTGTGTAGTGTTTCCTATAGTGCGTGTGGTGTTACCTGTAGTGTGTAGTTTTACCTATAGTGCGTGTGGTGTTACCTTAAGTTTTACCTGTAGTGTGTGGTGATACGTGTAGTGGTATCTGTGGTGTGTGGTGTTACCTTTAGTCTTACCTGTAGTGTGTGGTGTTACCCTTAGTTTTACCTGTGGTGTGTGGTGTTACCTTTAGTTTTACGTGTAGTGTGTGGTGTTTTCCTTTAGTTTTACCTATAGTGTGTGGTGTTACCTTTAGTTTTACCTATAGTGTGTGGTGTTACCTTTAGTTTTACGTGTAGTGGTACCTGTAATTAATGGTGTTATTTGTGAAGTTACCTGTAGTGTGTGGTGGTACATGTCGAGTTACCTGTGGGAGTTGCCTGTACTGCGTCCACTACACACACACACAATACTACCTACTACTCCTACTACTACTACTACTACTATTTTTTTTTTTTAAACGTGGCCTCCAGCCTCCCCAATAGCCACACCTTCGCCACCATTTATTTACCTTAATATTAAATATCCTAATACATAAGAAACTATCCTATCTGTGTTAAATTAGTTGAGCCGCAGATCCATGCGGCATTCAGTGACTGTAGCCTCATAGTCGATATCTGCAGCAGTTGTCGGAGTAGGGGCAGAAGCTCTCGTTCCCCTGAGGCAGAGCAAAGCCGACCGAAGGAGAGAGAAGGACAGTCGACATCTCATCCAGGCTGTGACATAACTTCTGGGCTGCTGCTTCTGTTCGGAGATCAGCTCCGCGAGTCTGGCGTAGAAACATCTTGCACTTGGGCCCATCCCACCAGAGGTTGTGAACACTAGAGGAGTGAAGCTGCCTTGGTCAACATTTTGAATTCTCTCCCCATATGCCCTTCTCTTGTCGTTCTCGTTCCTCCTATGCGCAGCATCGAGAGCTAGGTTACGGTGACAAACGGCCATGGGATCAAAAATCCTGATGTCGAAGAAAGCTCGCTGTCCCCGCGTCCAGAATCCTCGAGCACTGACGTCCACACGGGCTTCGTTAGATGTGTTTGAGGTCCTGTGTTGGAGGATCTCGCCATCCAGTGGAAGGAGGGTCGGTTCTACCATGACGTCCCGGCAGGTTTCCTTCAACATATTTGCTGTGAGATCCCTTACCTCGTCATGCCTCATGCATATGAAGCCCCCCTTCTTGCAAACCATGGCGTGATCGCCATCATAGGAATAGCCACACACGCATTGGGAGGGCAAACCATCTACTGGCCAACCGTACCTTAGAGCAATGGCATCTGTAAATTCTTGTTTGTTAAGGCTGAAACCATTTGCCCTTATCGGTAACGTAGTTAACCAGTTCGAGGCGCCCACCTCCTGCGCTATAGCTACTTTTTTGTCAAATTTTCTGGAACCTGCAGCAATAGTTGCTGCAACATGTCATTTTGGCAGTGCTGCCGATCTGTTGTAATGGACCTCGGATCTTATTACTACTACTACTCCTACTACTACTACTTTGCTGTCACTCGGAATCGATTATGACCATCCTCCAGCTATGATACAATATGAGTTATTAGGGATGTCATCTTCGTTGATGAGTTTCGAGGCTAACTCAATAGTTTTGACACCTTTTCGTGTAGTGCTCCTTCAAGCATTAAGATGTGGAGTAATCGTTTCCCAGGTGAGGGGGTCGATTTGGCACTTTTTCAGGCTTGTCTTAAGACTATCCTTATACTTTCGCAGTTGCCCGCCAGCGTTACGTTTACTATTAGTTAGGTGACTGTAAAGTAGCTGCTTTGACAGTCTACTGTCGTCCATGCGGGTAACATGGCCAGTCCAACGTAGTTGTTCATGGATAATGGTTGCCTCGATGCTCCTACAGTTGGTGTCAGCAAGAATACTGGCATTTGTTCTCTTCTCTTCCCAGCGATACTCGGAGGATAAAACGTAGACTACGTTGGTGAAAGTTTTCAAGTGCCTTGAGGTGTCTCCTGTATGTGACCCATGTCTCGCTGCCATATAGCGGGGTTGGGAAGACCACTGCTCGATATACGTACAACTTTGTAGATAATTTCAGCTCCTTACAGTTGAAAACACGGGTACGGAGTCTGCCAAAGGCTCGAGATTCACATCTCATCCGATGTTGAATCTCTTCATCGATGTCCGCGATGGTAGACAGGTGGGAGCCGAGATACTGAAAGTGGGTAGCATTAGATAGAGTAGTACCATTAAGCTGGATGGATGGTGGAGGTGTGGCTGAACCAGGGGCAGGCTGAAAAAAATCTGAGTCTTATGTACATTCACCTCAAGGCCGAAGTGTGCATAAGCATCTGCGTAGGTGTTCGGGATCTCCTGTTGGTCGCGTTCAGTGTGAGCAACAAGGCTGAGGTCGTCTACGTACTGAAGTTCAGTAAAGGAACCTGCAGATACCTTTGTTCCTGCCCGGAGTCGTCTTATGTTGAAAAGACCCTTCATCCGGTACTGGATGTCTACCCCGCCGGCTAAATTGGCACTGGCACGAGTAAGGAAGGCAGCCAAGAAATGGAAAAGAGAGTTGGTGCCAGTACTCATCCTTGTTTTACCCCCGTTAGATTGGGGAAGAACTCCGACTGTGTGCCATTGTGTAGGACACTGCCGTTCATACCATCGCAGAGTTGCCTCACAATGGCAATGACTTTTGGTGGGCAGCCAAAATGGCTGAGAGGCCGCCAGAGGGCTCCCCTGTTGACCGAGTCGAAGGCCTTGGTTAAGTCGATGAAGGCCGTGTACAGGTCACGACGCTGTTCTCTGCACTTTTCCTGTATCTGGCGGGCACCAAAGATCATGTCAGTGGTGCCATGTGATGGTCCAAAGCCACATTGAGATTCTGGGAGTTAGTTTTCTGCCTCAGGAAGAAGTCTGTTTATAAGGATTCGGGAGATAATCTTGCCAGCTACGAACGGCAGCAAGATCCCGCTGTAGTTGCCACAGTCTCACTGGTCTCCCGTGTTCTTTTAAATATTGACGATGGAGGCGTCTTTAAGAGCTTGGGGAATTCTTCCTTTTCCCATATATTCTCCAGGAGAGAGTGGAGATGGCTGGTAAGTAGAGGTCCTCCTGCTTTATACATCTCGGCTGGGATTCCATCAGGTCCTGAGGCTTTGTTATTTTTCATCTGTTTGATGGCAGTAGCTACCTCATCCAAGGATGGAGGATAGCTGAGGTGGGTCAGCTCTGGATGCTGAGTGGTCAGGATATTCACATCGGTGTTTCGATTGAGCAGTGAATGGTAGTGCTCTTTTCAGCGCTGAAGGAGGCCTTCATCGTCTTTAATTATGGAGTTACCGTCGGATGAGTGGAGGGGGGCTGCGCCACGAGTGATTGGCCCATAAAATGTTTTATTGGAATAGAAAAATTCGCGCCTTTTGTGTTGATCTGCAAGTTTTTGCGTTTCACATGCCCTATTTTTAAACCAGCCGTTCTTTAGATTGCGAAGTTCGCGCTCGGCCACCTCTTTCTTCTTGCTAAAGGTATCAGCTTTTGTTCGAGACTGAGGGTTGTTCTGCCAGTCAGTTAAAGCAGCACGTTTATCTTTGAAAAGTACATTGATTTCCGGGTCATTTTCATCAAACTAGTCTTGATGTATTCCTTCAATCTGGCCGAGGGTCTCTTTGCAGGTTTTTGTCATGACACTGTCGAGAATACCCCATTCGGCATCGGGATTTGAGTTGTTTATTGTCGGGTTGTTTAACAGCCCCAGTTTGAGCTGCTCTCTGAAGGCATGTACTACCGCTGGATCCTCCAAACTCTTAGTGTTAAAACCTCTTCTGGAGATCTCTTTCTCTGAGAATGATGTAGTCAATGAGATGCCAGTGTTTGGATCATTTGTGTTGCCACGAACCCTTGAACTTGTCGGCCTGCCTAAACAAGGTATTGGTGATAGTAAGGTTGTGTGCAGCACACTTGCTGAGGAGTAGTCCGTTGGGGTTACACTTGCCTAGTCCATTTCTCCCTATGATTCCCTGCCAAATGTCAGCATCTCTGCCAGCTCTGGCATTGAAGTCTCCAAGGAGCACAACCTTATCTTCTCTGGGGATAGAGGTTAGCATTCTGTCAAGATCGGCGTAAAAGGCCTCCTTGATGTCATCCTCTGCATCCAGTGTTGGGGCGCATACACTGATGAAGAAGGCATGACGTGAGTGATTCGGTGGGACTCGGAGCGTCATGAGGCGCTCGTTGATCGCAATAGTCATTTCAGTTCGCCTATGTAGGATGCATTGACGGATGACAAAGCCAACTCCATAAATGCGGTTTCTCTCTGCATCAGGCTTACCCTTCCAGAAGAAAGTATAGCCAGAATCCCGTTCTGTGAGTCGACCGTCGTCTGGGAGCCGTGACTCACTAATAGCTATGTCGATGTTATTATGCCTAGCCAGGTCTTTTGCCATAAGGGCGGTTCTTCTTTCAGGACGCTCATCTGTGCCAGTATCCAGAAGGGTCGTGACATTCCATGCAGCGACCATACCATGCACACACACACACACACACACACACACACACACACACACACACACACACACACACACACACACACACACACACACACACACACACACACACACAAAGGAACACGTTTCAAAATTAATACATAATTTTCTATAAAAAAATAAATATCATTCTTTTTCCCTGATTGTTTTCTCGAGCATACCAAAATTTACAGATATTTAAAGGGAAAAATAAACGAAATATAATAATAATAATAATAATAATAATAATAATAATAATAATAATAATAATAATAATAATAATAATCATAACTTTATTTTTTGTTAGTTTTACCTTCCACTTCTATCTAAACTCTATACTGTACATAAACCACCAAAAATACCTACATACATAAACATAAACAAAAAATCATGAAGAAAAGACAAAAAAACATATCCTACCGTTTGGTTAAGTAGCAACAAATAATGTTTTTACAAGACTTTCACACGAACATCGATACACTTGGTCCACACGTTCCAATAATCACACGAGAAAAATACATCCGATTCGAAACTAAAAAACAAAACAAAACCATTATTTCCTTTATCCCTCAGATTTTTCTTGTGATGTTCATGTTGGCGATTATGAGCGACAAAAACAGTGGTGGTGGTGATGGAGGTGGTGGAGGTGGTGATGGAGATAGTAGAATATGAGGAGTTAGTGGTGGAAGAGACAGATTAAGAGGAGCAGACAGTGGAGCAGACAGCGGAGGAAGACGAGGGGCAGACAGTGGAGGAGGAGGGGCAGACAGTGGAGGAGGAGGGGCAGACAGTGGAGGAGGAGGGGCAGACAGTGGAGGAGGAGGGCAGACAGTGGAGGAGGAGGGCAGACAGTGGAGGAGGAGGGGGCAGACAGTGGAGGAGGAGGGGCAGACAGTGGAGGAGGAGGGCAGACAGTGGAGGAGGGCAGACAGTGGAGGAGGAGGGGCAGACAGTGGAGGAGGAGGTCAGACAGTGGAGGAGGAGGGACAGTGGAGAGGAGGGGCAGACAGTGGAGGAGGAGGAAGACAGTGGAGGAGGAGGTCAGACAGTGGAGGAAGACGAGGTCCAGACAGTGGAGGAGGAGGGAGTCCAGAGGATGGCCAGTAAGGAATGTCATGTGATGATACTGACATTAAGGTATAAATATGTATCAAAAACTAATAATGGCGACTTGCCCGTGTGTGTGTGTGTGTGTGTGTGCGTGTGTGTGTGTGTGTGTGTGTGTGTGTGTAAGTAGAGTATTTATCATCATGTGTTTGCATGGGTGTAAAATATATTGACTGTTTACATGTATATTCAACATTTACTCTCACATTAACATAGAAGACTCCATAGTAGGTATCACCTAATCTTTACACCACCGACACAGTGCCCAGAGCTCAGCACAGACACACACACACACACACACACACACTCTCCCTGCTTACCTACCAGCCCCTTCCCACTGACTTAGTAAGGAATTTGACGTAGCAAAACGCCTGGACAAACTAAAATTAAAACGCTCTACCACCCCCATTGACTTACCAATGAAACTATTCAAGGAGTTCTCCCGGAGCTTGCTAAACCCCTCTGCTCCATCATCAATGCTTCTCTCAGTCAAGCCAGATGCCCAGCTGACTGGAAGACCTCTTATGTATCACCAGTGCCCAAGTCAACCAGCCCACAATCCTTAAATCAGCTACGACCTATTGCAATCACCCCAATACCCAGCCTAATCTGTGAAAGTTTGTGTTTGACTGGGCTTATGCTGATATTGCAGGAGTCGTAGACCTCAGCAATTTGGCAACATGAAAACTTCCTCCACCACTCACTGTCTTGTCAGCTTTCTCGATTACATATACCGCCATCTCGAGAAACGAAAAACGTCTGTAGCTGTCGCCTTCATTGATTTCACTAAAGCGTTCGGACCTAGTCGACCACAATATAATCATAAACAAAGCTATTGACCTCGGGCTTCGGAAGTCTCATACCATGGCTTACAGACTTCCTCAGTGACCGACGCCAAGCTGTACGCTTCCGAGGGGCTGTCTCCACCTTTCAGTCACTCACCTGTGGCGTCCCCAAGGCACGGGTGGACCACTCTTCCTTATGCTCATCAATGATGCCCTAAGAAAGCCCCTGCTCGCTGGAAATATGTCGACGACTCCACCATTGGGATCAGCGTCAACAATTCCGCTCCCAACTATACCGCCCTTCAGGTTATTGAACAGTCTCCAAAAACTGACAACCATGTCACCATCAACCATACCAAGAACAATGGTTATGCACATCAACCTCTCCTCCGACATTGTCCACCTCCTTCCATTACCCTAGGTCCGAACACACTCCAGGTTGTAGATTCCACGAAGCTCCTCACCATAGACAACAAACTAAATTGGAAACCACACGTCAGTGAAGTTATCAAATCCTCCAGTTTCCGTCTCCACCTCCTCCGCCGACTCAAGTCCCTCTAAACTCCTCTAGTGTTTACACAACATTCATACTTCCCAAGCTCACCTATGCCTCCACCACCGGTCTTCCTCCTAAATGCCACACAACGTAAACACCTAGAAAAAGTGCAAAAGAGGGCATGCAAGATTATTCTCTCCTTCCTACTCCACATATCAAGAAGCGCTCAACACACTGACCCTTTCGTCTCACTGACCATCACCACGACCTCATCTGCAAATTTGGTAAGAGCTTCTACACCATCCCCGACAGCCCTACTACCACCTGAGATCCCCTGTCCAAAATTGCTGTTACAACCGACATCCAGCCCATACGTGCAACTGATCGCTATAGAACAGCCCAGTCCCAACCATTGTAAAATTATCAATAACATGTAATAAATCAGTGTATTCACTCCCAGTAAACACTGTTCCTCACTATGTTGAAATGAACTGTATTTTGAGCTGATCCCCATCTAAGTTACTATATGTCTTAATGTCACTTATGTCATATATTGTAATTCGTAACACATTCCCCAAATATGTAACTGTATACCAGCCTTAACTTGGCTCTCAATAAACCGTTAATTATTATTATTATTATTATTATTACACACACACACACACACACACACACACAAAAAGCTTCCCCAAAAAAGCTCCCTTAAAGAAAAACAGATTGAGCTTATTACTGAAGAAAAAAGAAAGCTAGTAGCGATATTTGCAAAGAAAGAAGAAAGTCATTTGAGGTGTTACTAGAGAAAGGGAAATTCAATTCGGGTGTTGCTATTAAAAAAAGGTAGAAAATATAGAAAGCCTGAAGAGGAAGTTTGGAAAGATCTCGCGGGAGTTAAAATCCTATTCATAATTCCTCATTGCCATCAAAGGATTTTCTTTTTCTCACTGTTTCTCCTTTTTCCAGAACACAAGTAATAAAACATTTGGCTGGAGGGTGGAGGAAGGTAAGGATGGGCTGGTTAGAGGAGGAGAATGGGTTGGAGGGATAGAGAGGGTTGGTTGCAGGGGGTTTGGAGGAGGAAAGGATGGGTGGGTTGGAGGAAATGAGGTTGGGTTAGGGGTTGGGTTGGAGGAGGGGGGGAGGCAGGTGGAGGCATCAAGAGGGAACTCGGAGGGTGAGGAAGGAGAGTTTACTGAAGGTGAAATTGTGTGTCTGACCCCTGCTACGTGAAGGTGGTGGTGTGAGGAGCTGAGGTCAGTTCTCCTCACTCCTCCTCTCTCCTCCCTCCCTCCTCCCCTCCCCTCCCCTCCCTCCCTCCCTCCCTCCCTCCTCCCCTCCTCCCTCCTCCTCCTCCTCCCCTCCCCCCCTCCCTCATGTATGTCTGTGCAGTACTCGTATAATGCAATGTATATTTCTAACACACACACTCAGACCCGCACAGGCGTCCTTAACACCAGTAGCCTAGTGCTGTGATCATCATCATAACCATCATCTCCCTCCCTCTCTCCCTATTGAGCGTCATGGAGAAAAAAAAGAATAATTATTTTCTCATTTTTCGATTTCTGAGACTTTATATGTATGAATGATGACGTTTATGACATTATATATCTTCGAATTTCTTGACATGGGCACGGATTATACTGTTTCTTTCGTGTTAACCTTTGTAACCGGGATTGTAATGAGGCAAAGTCCTACACGAGAGAGAGAGATTAACGTACAACAAAATTCTCATTTTAAAGAAATCAAGCCATTGTCTGCTAATTGATCCTAAACTGGTCAAGAACTTGCTCGGCAGGTGTATTCACTGTTAACTTTGCCTTCACTGGCGCTAACTTGGCTAACTTTGTGCGTCCTGTTGCCAATGAACCAACTATACCTCATGTATTACCCAGAGCTAGTCTTGTCCATTACCTAGTTCTCTCTCTCTCTCTCTCCTAAAGCTTTCCCAAATTACGTGCTATAATTTTACTAATCTATTTCTTCAATTGGTCGATTTTTTTAATTTTTGTAGGAGGAGGAGGTGGAGGAAGAAGGAAGAAGGAAGAGGGGAAGGAAGATAAGGAGGAAGAGGGCGTGATGGTAATAATCGAATGAAATCTCGAGAGACAAATGAACTGACTCGCTTTACGACGGTGTTATCACTAGAACTCTGTGGAACATGTTTAAATATATGAAGACATGACGAAAGAAAACTTATGAATTGTCTGTCAAGTAAAATAAAGTCATGTTGTATCTATTATGTTTAGTGAAGTTGTTAATGTTTCATAATAGGTCAAATAATTTATGTATATTGGTATACTGTTAGAGTCTGCATTTAATTTATTCTTTCCCAAGATTATCTAACTGTCAGTAACGCGTCATCCAAGAAGCTCGTCATCTGAATAATGCATCATCCGAGTAACACATCATCTGAGTAGCACATCATCTGAGTAGCACATCATCTGAGTAACACATCATCCGAGTAACACATCATCCGAGTAATGCATCATCCGAGTAATGCATCATCCAAGTAACACATCATCCGAGTAACACAAAATCTGAGTAATGCATCATCTGAGTAACACATCATCCGAGTAATGCATCATCCGAGTAATGCATCATCCAAGTAACACATCATCCGAGTAACACAAAATCGGTAATGCATCATCCGAGTAATGCATCATCCAGTAACATCATCCGAGTAACACAAAATCTGATAATCATCTCCGAGTAATGCATCATCCAGTAACACATCATCCGAGTAACACAAAATCTGAGTAACACATCATCCGAGTAATACATCATCTGAGTAACGCATCATAGTAATGCATCATCCGTAACACATCATCCGAGTAACACAAAATCTGAGTAATGCATCAGCTGAGTAATGCATCATCCAGTAACACATCATCCGAGTAACACAAAATCCGAGTAATGCATCATCTGAGAATGCATCATCCGAGTAACACATCATCCGATAATGCATCATCCGGTAATGCATCATCCGAGTAACATCATCCGAGTAACACAAAATCCGAGTAATGCATCATCTGAGTAACGCATCATCCGAGTAACACATCATCCGAGTAACACAAAATCCGAGTAATGCATCATCTGAGTAATGCATCATCTGAGTAACGCATCATCCGAGTAACACAAAATCCGAGTAATGCATCAGCTGAGTAATGCATCATCAATAACACATCATCGAGTAATGCATCATCTGGTAACGCATCAT